>NW_026125052.1:17970000-18232500 GCF_943737965.1 Phodopus roborovskii | reverse complement strand
TCACCGAGTTCTTCACTGAGCTTGGATCCATTCCCCACAGGCTTTGGCTATGTTCTTGGCTCAGGCTCTAAAGACTCTCTGCTCTCAGATAATAAATAACAAGTTCCTAAGTCTTCCAGAGATGAGGGAAGGGAGAGGCTTAGCAGCTCCTGGGTCTGAGGAGCCTTGAACCTGACCCAAGCGTTCTTGGCATCCTGGTGCATTTGTCCCCAAGGACGTCTACTCTTCCATGCCTCTGATCTGCTGCTGTGTAAATTATCCCTGATCTTCCCTAAAGGAAATATAATAGGAGTGGGGAATGGGGGAGGGAGTGAGACCACAACCTGGGGGAGGGGGAGGGGACATGACCACAATCTGGGGGAGGGATGAGTTAAGATAATCCTTCTCATTCGGAACTTTATAGCATCAAACAGAGCACGCAGTCTTTGTCTAGGCCCCACACAGACAATCTGCCACAGGATGTGGAGCCTGTGGAACTGAGAGGATTTGACCTGTTGAGGTAGCTCTCTCTGCTCCATACTGCACAATACTAGGTTCCTGGCCTTTCCTGCCCCCGGGGAACTCTGCAACCTCTTCTGGAAGCTATATGGCTTTTCTCCTCAAATCCACCTTCCCAATGTCCTAGAGTGCATCTCTGGCCAACAGATGTTTGCTCTCTCTCCCTCTCCCAACTCTCCCTCTCCCTCTCTCTCTCTGTGTATAGACATCAGGGCTGGGGTGGTTAGAGCTGCCTTGTGCATCTTCAGGAAGCCTTTACCATGTCCTAGTGGGGCGTGAAGAGAAGAGAGGAATGGGCATGGGATAGAGTCAAGGCAGCCCCTTCCCAGTGTGTGGTACCTCATGTTGCTCTCTCCCACAGATCCAGAGACTCCAAGTTCAAATTTAGCTTTCCAAGTATCTAGGATACGTATCTTTTAAGGGTGGAGGATAGATGTAAGTGTGTGTGTGTGTGTGTGTGTGTGTGTGTGCGTGTGCGTGTGTGTGTGTGTGTGTGTGTGTGTGTAATCTTCCAAAGAACTGATTCTTATAATATTTTATTATTTTAATTATATGTATACAACTTTGCTGGGGAGACAGGGTATGTGAATGTGAGTGCACGTGCCCACAGAGACCAGAAGGGGGTATTGGATCACTGGGGAGTTGAGTTACAGGCAGCTGTGAGTCACCTCATGGACAGGGGTGCTGGCTAACTGTGGTCCTCTGGAGGAGCAGGACACTCTTGAGCACTGAGCCATCTCTTCAGCCCCTATACTTTTTTTGTTTTGTCTCCATTTCATTATTTCTTCCATGATATCTACTGCTTTGGGGTTTGGGTTCTTCTTATCTTCCTAGAACCTTGAGACGCATCCTTAGATGGTTGGAAATCTTTCCGATTTTTACTTTGTTCACACTTTTGTTCTCTTCCTTCTGCATTTTAGTGTAAGTACCCACTGCTATACTTTCTTCTGAGCACTGCTTTAGCGGATCCCGACACTTCCGGTAAGTCATGTTTCCAAGACACATCCAAATGTCTGTTAAACTTGACTTTTGGGTCTTGTTTAGATGCTTGTGGACAATTCTCCATCTGTGCTTCCCCCAGGGGCTGCAATTGTTTGAGGGGTTCCAGTTCCCAGATCCCTCTTAACCAGACCTTCCCATCAAGATACAGCTTTCATCAGTCACCATAGTCACACCTACAAGCTAGGCACACAATAGTCCTTTTTTATCCACAAGGGACTCTTTCTCAGGTGCCCCACAGACACCCGAAGCGTGCCTAGTGCCATGTTCTACACTACTGTATGTGAACACCAATGATAAAGTTCAGTTTATAAATGGACCACAGTAAGAGAGTGACAGCTAAAACTAAAATATCACAGTCATAATAATATACTATCATACAAGCTATTTAAAACGTAAGGATTATTTCTGGAATTTCTCACTTAATATTTTTGGATCATGGTTGACCAGTGGTAACTGATACCTAGAGAAGATTGTAATTATTTTCATGTATGAGGAAAAACTTACTGTGGGCATTGTGGTGCATACCTGTAATCCCTGCAGTGGAACAGCAGGAACAGAAAAATCAGAAGTTCGGCACCCTTGGCTATATATCAAGTTCAAAGCAAGCTTGGGGTACATGAGACCCTGTGTCCAAACAACAGATGGATGACGACTTCAGAGTTCGGCAGGCTCTGATGCTCGTCTGTGTGTGGATAGCCCGGACCTGTCAATCAAAGCCTTCAACATTTATCTGGCCTTTTCTTCTCCTCTCCGCAATCTTGTCAGGAGGGTTTTGTCTCCTTTAGGATGGACTTCTGTGGGAACCATTTTGTGGGACTTCTGTGGTCAATGGAAGGGGACATGGAGGGGGGCTCTATGCTGGAGACATCCAAGAAGAGTGCCTGTACTGAAGGAAGGACACTCAGAAGGCTGTGGCCCATCAGAGTGGCAGGTCCTGACAGTTCTGGTTTCAAATCCATAACCTCATGGGCCCTCCCAAAGCTCCCTTCTCCCAACAAGCAGAGTTTTCCATTGTAGAGAAGGGAAGAAATGTGACTCTAATCCTTTTGTTCCATGATTTCATCCCTGCTCTTTTCAGGGGCTGCAGGCAAGCAGCGGGAGGAAAGAAAGTGGGGCAGAGCAGCGGGGAGGGTTCTGGGGGTCTCAGGGGCTTTGGGCAGGAGGGAAGAGCTGAGGGGTGATGCATCCCCTCCCCAGAGCCAACAGCTGGAAACCTGGGAGACTTCCAGGAGGCCCTTCTCTCCTTCCTTGCTCTCTGGCTCACACTGAATTCACCCCCTGACTGTCCCCTGTGACCCATCACAGAAAACTGCTGCCTGAGTGCAGGTCTTTCATTTCCCACAGGATTTACTCCAGCCACTGCTGTGGTCTCCAGAGCCCAGTGTGTCTGTCTGTCACGGACCCATACTCCACCCAGCAAGTATCCACCGGTTACTTCTCAGGGTTCTGCAGCAGCCACAGAATGAAGCCTGGCCTCCAGCAAGGCTCTCAAAGTCCTCCTTGTCTTTTCCTTTCTTCCCTTCTTCATTCCAACTCAGTGGTTGGTGGTAAGCCCTTGTACCTCCAGTACCCCCAGGACCCTTGAATGCTGGCTTGGCTTCTATAGTATGGATCCTGTTGTTTTATCTCCTTCAGGAAATGGCATATGTGCTGGTACACACACACACACACACACACACACACACACACACACACACACACACTCCTGTATACTGGACTACATTCTCAGCCCTCCCATGCCATGTTAATTTCTATCTGTACACTCAGCATTCCCCACCCCGAAGCATCTACTTATCCCTCACCTACTAAGCTCCCCTGGAAGGAAACATCCCCACACTTTTACAGTCTTACTTCCCTAGATGCTAACAAAGCTTATGGCCGGCCCTCTTGTCCCTGCTTCCTCACACAGCTGGGACTGTGCTGTTTAAACATGTTTGCCGGGGGCAGGAACACTGAGATCATCATTAAAGTCAAGTAACCCCAATAATTAGTTTAGCCACGCATTGGGGTTTATTAAATACTGCTATGTGCCAAACTGTGCACGCCTCAGAAACTCAGGGGCTAGCCTCCTGGTGGGAGAGGAATAAGGTTCCCAGGTAGATCCATTCAGGGAAGGCCATGTCTGGTGGCTCAGGCTTGTAATCTGTCTACTTTGGAGGCTGGAGGAGGAGGGCCGCAAGTTCCAAACCAGCCTATGTAGCTGCCTCTGCCCATCCCAGAGTTCTGCTGACAGGGCTGGTGTGAGCTGGGCAGATCTTCACTCCAGGTTTGAGGTAACATGAGGGTTCCGAGCAAGTGTTACTTAAAAGGAACTATCATCCTTTGCCAGACAGTGGATAAGCAAGCTTTCTCTGTGGAAGCCCGAATGATAAATATGGTAGATTTGGGAGCCAAGAGCAAAACGAAGGCTATTAAAGATTTACGTGACAACAGAAAAAAGCAACAGCTATCCACAAATACTTCATTAACAAGGTTTGAAACATAATAACAATTGAAAACCTTTTTGTATACAGGCCTACTAATGAGAAGACTCCAATTACTTTGAAAGGGCTATGACATTTTGCATAATTGTAGGGAATTATGTGACTCAGCTTTCCATCCCCATAACAAGATACCTCAAACAATAAATTTGTGCACAGAAAAACTATTTACACTTATTTACTTATTCAATGAACACACACAGTTTTGCCATGTATCCTGGGCTGGCCTAGTCCTCGTGACTCAGCCATGAGTCCTAGGATGACATGATGGAGCCACAAGACACAGCTCAAAAGAAAAGGCTTATTTTGGCTCACTGTCCTGGAGACTCAGTTCCAAGAACAATGGTCTCACTGTTGGAGTCTCTGGCAAAGGATGCTTTTCAAAGGCAGAGCATGTCATAGAGCAAGGCTGCTCACTTTGTGAACCAGGAAGTGACAGGAAGTGCAAGAGGCCAGCATCTCAAAATCCCCTTCAGGGGTACAGCCCTTGGATCTAAGGACCTCCTACTAGGACCCACCTCCTAATGACTCTACTACTGCCCAATATCGCCATCCTGGAGACTGCCCCTTTAACTCGTAGGCTTTGTGGGGACATGAAGAAGGGCCCATGTGATGGCATGAGTGGCTTTATAAGAAGAGGAAGGAAGACCCAGGCTGGTACATTCCTGTGAACTCTCATGCTCTTAGGCTTTCCTGCCTTCCACTATGGGATGGCGCAGTGGAAAAGCCTTCACCAGACAGAGCCCCTCAAGGGCTCTTGGTCTGCAGAACCATGAGTCAAATAAACTTCTGTGATTTATAAATCAACCAATCTCAGTTATTGTAATGGATTAAAACGCCAAGGGTCAACCCATTATAGTGTGCTGGTCAAATATGGCTATCTGGCTTTGTGAACTAAAGCTTTCCCCAGAGGCTGGGGAGAGGGCCCAGATGGTAAAGTGTTTGCTGTGTAAGCATGTGGACCTGAGTCTAGATCTCCAGCACCCACATAAAAAGCAGGGTACCGCTGTGTACCTACAATCTCAGCTCTTGAGAGGCAGACACAGGAGGATTCCTGGGGAATTGATGGCCATTTAGGATTCTGGTAGAAACCATCTTGTGTTTGCCAGTGTTCTCCAGAGGGAGAAAACTAATGGGCAGAGACTGATTGATGCATAGCCAGACAGCTAGATCTAGCCAACCTCATAAGTCAGTCACATGAGAGACCAGTCTCGAGAAACAAGGACAATGATTGAAGAAGATACCCAATGTTGATCTCTGGCCTCTGTATGCAAGCACACATGTGTACATTCACATCCAAATATACATCACATACACACACAAACTCAACTTGGTCATATATTTCCAAAAGGGGAGTTTCTTTCCCAAATCACAATGCCATATCGTACATTAATCTCTCTCTCCCCATCTCTCCCTCCCTCTATCCCCCCTCCAAACAAAATTCAGCCAGGATCCAAAACTTGGTAGACTGTCAGGGATGAGGTCTGTGTGTAAGAATTAGTCATGTTTTTCTGGCCCAGCTATGAGTAGGTAGGAGGTTTGTATAGTGAAAACTAAAAAATGTTCCTAAAGGAATTAAATACACACAAACACACACACACACACTCCCAATATTCATGGATTGGATGGCTTATTATCATTTGGATGGTGACCCTCCCCCTGAGTGGTCTATAGATCTGTGATGGTTAATTTTAGGTGTGAATTGACTGGGATACCTAGAGTCTCAGAGTTCCTTTTGCTGCAATAGAGCACCATGGACTAAAACAACGTGGAGAGGAAAGGGTTTATTTCTGTTTGTTTTTAAATCACTTCATTATTTTATGTGTATGAGTATTTGGCTTGCATGCATGGATATGTACTACACTCATGCCTGATGCCTGCTAAGGTTAGAGAGGGTGTTAGAAGCTCTGGAACTGGAGTTACAGATGGTTGTGAGCCACCATGTGGGTTCTGAGAATCAAACCCAAGTCCTCCGGAAGAGCAACCAGTTGCTTAACCACTGAGCCAACTCTCCAATCCGTTTGTTTGTTTGTTTCAAGACAGGGTCTCACTATGTACAGCTGGCTGTCCTAGAGCACATTATATAGACCAGCCTGGCCTTATACTCACAGAGGTCTGCCTGGCTCTATCTCCTAAGTGCTGGGATTAAAGGTGTGTGCTGCTATGCCTGGTTTTATTTCCATCTTCATGTGGCCATCAAAGACTTTCATAAAAGAAAGTCAGGGCAGGAACCTGGAGGCAGAAACTGAAGCAGAGACCATGGAGGGATGTTGCTTATGGTTTACTCAGCCTGCCTTCTCATCCCATCTTACCACAATTCACCCAAGGGTGGCACTGTCCCCTGCGGGATGGACCCATCAGCATCAATCGCTAATTAAGAAAACACATCACAGTGTTGGAGAGATGGCTTAGTGGTTAAGAGGACTGGCTGCTCTTCCAGAGGTTCTGAGTTCAATTCCCAATAACCACATGGTGGCTCACAACCATCTGCAATGAGATCTTGTCCTCTTCTGGCCTGCAGGCAAACCTGAAGACAGAACACTGCATACATGATAAAGAAGTAAATCTTTAAGAAGAAGAAGAAAGAGGAGGAGGAGAAGAAGAAGAGAAGAAAAGAAATGCATCACAGCTTTGCCCCCAGGCCAATCTGGTTGGAACATTTTCTCAGTTGAAGTTTACTCATGCCAAATGACCCTAGCTTATGGCAACTTGACTTAAAACTAGCCAGCACATAGTTACTTCTAGGTAGGTGAGGAAGTTTCCAGAAGAGTTTGGATTGTGAATCAGTGGACTGAGAAAGGAAGACACCCCCCCCACCTGATCAGAGAGGCATCACCTACTGGACTGAGGGTCTGGGATAAACAAAGGAGGGGAGGAAAGTTCTCTCTCTTCTAGAGCCAGGATACTCTTCTCCAGTCCTTGGGCATTAGAACTCCAGGCTCTCTGGTCTTTCGACTTGTATTTGTACCAGTACATCCCCCCCATCAAGTTTTCAGGCATGAGGGTCAGGTCATGCCAAAGGCATGGATTGAGCCCTACTGCTGGCTTCTCTGGTTCTCCAGCTGGTGTACAGCATGTAGCAGGACTTCTCAGTCTCTGGAATCACATGGTAAAATTCACCCAAATGAACCCTTGCCATCCATCGGTCTATCCATCTACCTACCTACCTACCTATCTATCTCTCCATTCACCCATCCATCTTTGTTCACTACTGATTCTGGAGAACACTGACAAACACAAGATTCAATGCTACTTCCACCATAATCTCAATGGCTGTTTTATTAGAAATAGAAATTCAAATTCTTAACTTCACATGAAATTATAATAAGTTTTCTGTTATGAAGACAATATTGAAAGAAAAAATGGAAAGACACACAGACAAATGGGACAGAACTGAGAGTTTTGGCTGCGTATGGGGCACATGATGGGAATCTGAGCACTTGGGAGGCTGAGTAGGGAGGGATTCTTCTAATTCAAGGCCAACAGGGATACATAGCAGGACTGTGTCTTGACAACAATGGAATATTGAGAAACTGGGGGCAAATGTATATTTTAACTGATTTTCAGCAAGGTTCCCAAAACTATTCAGTGAGCAAAATAGTCTTATCAGTGAGTTATGCCGGGACAACTACACACAGAAGAGCAGAATGAATTCTAATCCTATGCAACACACAAAAACTAACTCTATACAGATGTGTAGCCTAAATAAAAGTCAAAACATCGAAGAAAATAAAAGTAAGTGTTCATGACATTGGACTTGGCAGTGGTATTTAGATTTGATACCAAAAGCACAGGCAACAAAAATTTGCATACAACTAGAGACATTTGTCCATCAAGAAGTAAGAGGATTGGGGCTGGAGAGATGGCTCAGCATTAAGAGCACTGACTGCTCTCCCAAAGCATGTGGGCTCAGTTCCCAGCACCCACATTGCAGTGACTCCATGCAGAACATGTCCCTCCCTCCCTCTTTCCCTCTCTCCCTTCTCCCTCTCTCCTTCCCTCCCTCTCTCTCTCTCCCTCCCTCTCTCCCTCTTCTGATTGGCCAAGATGTAAGCAAACAGCCTTATACTCCTGTCCCCAGGAACATGGTGTGTCTCCCTGTCATGAAGCTGTGAGCTAAAATAAATACTTTCTTCCTGAGTTGCTCCTTGTCAGGTGTTTTGTCACTGAGGGAAAATGGTGAACCACTTCATATCTGCTGAGATTGCTAAAGGAGAAATATAACTACAGGTGATGTAAGAAGAAGAGGGTGCTTGCAAGAATAGGCAGAAACTGGACCCTTCGGCCCTGCTGGTGAGGCTGGGACCCTTAGGCCCTGCTGGTGAGGCTGGGACCCTTAGGCCCTGCTGGTGAGGCTGGGACCCTTAGGCCCTGCTGGTGAGGTGGAAAGTGTGGTGGCTGATTTGAAGAATAGTTTAGTGGCTTCTTTAAAACTGCTTGTGATCAGTTATATATCCAAGAGAGAAATTACCCACAATAATTCTTCTTTTTATCTTTTTTAAAAGGTAGGGTCACTATGCAGTCCTAGATATTCTGGAACTCTCTATGTACACCAGGCTGGTCTGGAACTCACAGAGATCCACCTACCTCTGCATCCCACGAGCTGGGATTGAAGGAGCGTGCCACTACATCTGGCACAATTCTACTTCTAAAGTATATTCCTAAGAGAAATAAAAATATATCCATACCAGAATTTGTACAAGATTTTTTTATATAAAATAAGACTGGAAACAACCTGTGTTCATCAGCAGATGAATGGATAAATACAATGTAGTATGTAAAAGCAATGGAATATTAACTTGCCATAAAATGGAATGGAGTGCTAATATATGTTACAGAGTGGGTGCTCCTCAGAACCATGCAAAATGCTAGAGGTGGTGTCACACACCTTTCATGCTCATTACTCAGGAAATGGAGACAGGAGGATGATAAGTTCAAGGTCAGCTTAGCAAGACCTTGTGTCATACAGACACAAAACGCTAAGTGAAAGGAACCAGACACAGAAGACTATAGGTTTTATAATTCTCTCTCTCTCTCTCTCTCTCTCTCTCTCTCTCTCTCTCTCTCTCCCTCTCTCTCTGTGTGTGTGTGTGTGTGTGTGCCTGTATGAGCTCATGTACATGTGTGTGGAGGCCAGAATTCAATCCTGGATGCTGCTCTTTAGGTATCATCCACATTCCTTTTGTTTTTAAATATATTTTTATTCATGTGTGTGTACATGTATGTGCATGCGCACCACAGGTATGCTGGTATCTTAGGAGGCCAGAAGAGGACAGCGGATCCCCTAGAACTACAGTAACAGGTGATTGTGAACCACTTGATGCAGGTGCTGGGAGTTGAACCTGAGTCCTCTGCAAGAGCACCAAGTGCTCTTAATGGCTGAGGCATCTCTCCAGCCCCTGCCTTCTTATTTGAGGCAAGATTTCTTACGGCCTGGAACTTGCCAAATGGGATAGAGTACTTGGCCAGCAAGCCCCAGATGTTCACCTGATTCCAACTCCCTTGCACGGAGATTACAAATATACCTAGGTGTTTTTGTTTTTTTAAACACAGGGTTCTGTGGATTGAATTCAAGGCCTCACACTTGCATGGCAAAGCATTTGATCAACTGAGCTCTCTCTCTAACCCTATAATTAATTCCCTTTATATGAAAAATCCAGAATTGGCAAATCGATAACCCATACAGTCAGGAAAGAGATCAATGAATTGCTAGAGGGTGGAGGAAGCAAGAGTGGGTAGTACCTGGAAGTTACAGAATTTTCTGGAGCCATGGAAAAGCTGAAATCTGGTCCTGGTTGGCCCCGCCTGCAGTGTGATCTCACAGAGACCATGGACTCAGTCTGAGACCCTAAGGAGTCAGTGGGAAATGGGTCCCTTAGAGAACTAAGGGTGTGATGAGGAGAAGGACGGTCCTTCCCCATCCTCCCTCACCAGCTTCATGCATCCAGCAAGGAGAGCTGACCAGATCCTCTGGAAGGGAAGGGGATAAAGGAAAACTCTCTTCCCATCTGTTGAGAATTAACCTCCGAACCATTTAACCAAACATTGGCTTCTCCTGTCATTTGATAAGGTGCATCCAGCGGAGGGAGATGGGGAAATTGGGAGGTTATTCTTTCAAATTACATCAGTGGGGGTTTGTTCCTGCAGCTGAGTCCAGCCAGAGTCCCGTCTGGGACATCACATCACCAGCAACACACTCAAGGACAGGTTCAAATGCTTTCCTCTGCCTGGGAGTTCAGGCATTCACAGGGATATAAAAAAAAAAAAAAAAAAATCAAGAGGGATTTTAAAATAAAGCCTGTACTCTCTGCAGGCTGTCTGCCCTGAGCCAGTGCGGCAATGACGGGTGATTATGGAGGAAGGAATGGTTTGTGTCACCGTCACACGGAAATGTCCAATGGCTTTTCTGCACAGACAACACCTCTCTGTCTTCCCGAGACTATGTGCAGACTTCCGGAGCTGTCGGGGACCTCCGAGGCTATCCTGCCTGCCCCAGCCCCCGCCCTCTTGAGTCTAGTTTCTCTGCAGAATGGGCCAGTGCAGTCTAGACAGATAGGGACCTTCAGTGCTAGCCAGCCTGCTTCTGCTGGCGGATCAGACTGCTCGCAAGGACACCAGACTCTGGACAGAAGAGTGGGAGCTTTCAAGCCTTAGATGCTGTCTTCCAGCTCTTCCTCTTTTCCCTTTTCTGTCCCTCAGCTGACAGGAGCAGGGTCTCCTACCGCACTTAGGCCCCTTCCTGGCCCTAATGAGGCCACGGTGGAGCGCACCTGTCTTGAACGCCTTGAGAGACCATGAACCAGTCTTTCTCTACAGGCCTCAGTTTCCTCATGAGTCGGAGGAACTGGATGAGATGTCTCCAAGGTCCTTTCCACTCTTCACAGTGGGGTTTTTTGCCCCCCTCTTAGATTCCTTTGGGAGGCAGGGGGATTGTGTCTTTCTTGTCACAGACTTTGGTATATGTGTATACATGTTTACGTATGTGCACAGGCATGTATACACATATATGAGTGTACATGTGGAGGCCAGAGATTCCTGTCAGTTATTTTCCTCAGTCACTTTCCAGCTTTGAAAAAAAAGTGTGTGTGTGTGTGTGTGTCCATGGCTGGGTGGGCACAGGCCACAGCAACTTGTGGGGAAGTAAGAGAAATATTTTGGTGACTCAGTTGTGGCTTTTTGTCTTGTTTCTGCTGATGGGCTCCGTTTTCCAGGCTAGCTGACTTGCAGGCTTCCCAGTGATTTTTCTGTCTCTCCATCTCCCATCTTGCCACAGGAGTGCTGGAATTACAGATATGTGTCCTCACATCTGGATTTTTATCAAAAGGATATTTATTTTATTTTTAAACAGTTATCATGTAGGAGTAATAAAATTATAGAAACCTAAAGCGGTTGTTTTTCATTTTTATTTTATGTGTATGGGTGCCACATGTGTGCCTCATGTGCATGGAGCCCCTGGAACTGGAGTTACAGATAGATGGTTGTGAGTCACCATGTGGGTACTGTGAATAATCAAACCTGGGTCCTTTGGAAGAACAGCCAGTGCTCTTTAATGCTCCTAAGGCTTGAAAGCCATCTCTCCAGGCTCACATTTATTTTTAGTTATGTGTATGCATGTCTCTGTGGGTGTCAGGTCCCTTGAAGTTGAAGTGTCAGGTGATTGTGAACCTCCTGGTGTGGGTGCTGGGAACCCACTTGGATCTTCTGCAAGGATGGTGTGTGCTTTTAACTGCTGAGCCGTATCTCCAGCATGTACCCATCCAGCTATTGGGCATGGGGTGGGAATCTGATTGGTACATTTATCATCCAAGCCATCTCCCCCAGTTCGTTCTACTTGATTTTTAGAATTTTGTTGAGATTTATTTATTTTCATTTCACTTGTGTATGATTGTCTTACCTGTGTGTGTGTGTGTGTGTGTGTGTGTGTGTGTGTGTGTGTGTGCATGCAGAACCCTCGGAGGCCAGAAGAGGGCATTGGATTCCCTTGGAACTTGAGTTACATATGGTTGTTAGCTACCATGTGGGTACTAGAAACCGAATCCTGTCCTCTGGAAGAGCAGTCAGTGTCCTTAACTACGGAGCCATCTCTCCAGCCCTGATTTTAAAAAACAAGCTCTCTCACCAGACCTGTAATTCACCAGTTTGGCTATCTTGGCTGGCCAGCAAGCCCTATGGATACCTCTGTCTGGTTCCTACCCAGCATGGGGATTACAAGTGGGAGCTACTTGTGCCAGGATTTTAAAGTGGAGGCTGAGAATTTGAATTCAGATCCTCATGCTTGTGCAGCAATCACTTTACCAGCCCGCATCTCCCCATGCCTCTGCTTCTTTTTCCTTCCTTCTTTCTTTTCTTTTCTCTTCTCTTCTTTCTTTCTTTTTCTTTTTTCTTTTCTTTTCTTTTCTTTTTTTTTTTTTTGGCTAGGTCTATCTGTGTGGCTCAGACTGGCCTGGAGCCTGGAACTTACTGTCTAACACAAGCTGCCTTTAACTTGAGATTACCCCCCCCCATTGCTGGGAGTGTACATACAAATCACCACAAATCAGCCTTGACTCTTTGAGAAGAAGCTTTCTTTGCTCTTCTTAGGGACCTCATCTCTTGGGGACCCAGCTTGCTGAAATTTCATTGCTTTCCTGAGTTATTTGGTCTCCAGAGCTGGTGAGGTCTTGCCTGCCTCCTCCCAGACACCTAGATATTTTTCATTTGTCACTTCTGCTCTGGTTTGGGGGGTGGGAGTCCCTCAACCCCCAGCTCCCTGCCTCTGAGAACTGGCTAGAGGTCAGGCCCTCCCACTCTCAGCTTCTTGGCTTCTTAACCTGAGATTACCAACCCATCTCAACAGGGGGTTGCAGTGGGGAGGTGTAACGAGTATGGTTTTTCTGCCTGCCGCCGCCCGGTCTTGTCCTGCCACTGCGCCAGCCCCAAATAACACACAGAGACTCTGTATTTGATACAATGCTATTGGCCAGGTACTAGTTTCTTATTGGCTAGCTCTGCCTTAGTTATTAACCCATTTGTGTTAATCTATGTATGTCCACGCGTTCTTCTTACCGGGAGCCTGCAGCCGCATACTGCTCTCTCCAGACTCTCCATCTTGACTCCTCCCTCCTACTTCCTATTTCCTCCTTGTCTCCTAGTCCCTCCTATCTTCCTTTCCTATTGGCCAACAGTGCTTTATTATTAACCAGTATGAAAAACATATACAGAATGACATCTCCCATCATCTCCTCTTTTCTGTTTAAATAAAAAGAAGGGTTTTAACCTTAACATAGCAAAATATATCACATAACACTTATCCAATAAGAATCACAGTTAACAATATTTAGTCCATTAACATTTAGCAAGATTTGAAGAAAATATTCCATCATCTATTTTATCTTTGTGAGTTAAAGTCCTATATGTAATTTATCTTTAAGCTTAACTAAGGAAAACTATAACCATAACTATCTGTCTTCAACTCCATCAAAGACCACAGAAGGATAGTATATAAACTCTAGAAATGACAGAGACAACTCACTGCCTCGTCACCCGAAGTTCTTTTGTAATCTTCCATCTTCAGCCCATAGGCCATAGTGTGTCTGGCAGACTCTTCAGCAATGCAGGAAACTTTAAACTGTCTTCTTGTATTCGCAGTTTATCAGTCACTTTTCTCTGTGTCCTGCATACTGTCTCACAGACTCTTCCATAAAGCAGGATCTCTGTAGCAATGTCCATCTCGAATCAGCAGTCACTTTTCTGTGGGTCCTGCATGTCCAGTTTATACAGCATAAAGTCAAACAGTCCAGACAAGAGCAGTATCTTGTCCACATGGCTAGTCTTGCCATATTGAAAGCAAACTCCATAATGTATTTCTTCGATGTCCATCTTCCATCTTCCTTTCTGGTGCAGGTGGTATTGCCAAGAGCAATTATGTCTCACTGTCACGAAAACCCTAAACCATTTTAAATGCCATATTCTGTAGGTCTTTGAAAGGTTTGAAGAATTCCTATCTATCTTAAATAAATCTCTGTGTATCTTGAAAACCCTAACTTACTTAACTCTAAGCTTTGACTATCATAGGTAATTATCTATAATCTGTACTACATTATACAATACATTTTTGAATGAACTATATAAACACAATACCTAAACAAAAGGAGAATATACACATCACAAAATTGACCTTAAATTGTATCAATAAATGAAAATCCATTCCAAAACAAACTATGCATATCTATATCATAATTCCCTTTTTACCTTTAAAAATAATTGGCTGTGATCACTACCCATTTATAACCAAGTACATTTAAATGAAACCAAACATTTATAAACAACATTTGGGAATTTGGGCGTCGTTCTTTCCAAACTACTTCCTGCTGATAGGGGGCGCTGTCATGGGAATCTTGGCTGTAGTCTGCAAGGCTGCTTTGTCCAAGCTGTTTTGAATGTTGGATCGCCAGGAACTCTGTTTCAGGGGGCCTGGCTTGATCAAACCACATTAGTCTGGAAGGAATCCACAGCTTTTTATTTTCTGTGGAAACAAAAATAGAAATCCTTTTCCCCAGTAACTTGTCCTTGAACTTAAATGTTGGAGTCAAAGCATTTTTAAAATATATAAATTGAATTAATCCAGCAGCATTTCCTTTATCAGTTGTTATTTTCTCAGCAGTCAAACAATGTAGAGACAACACAATAGCATACAGTAACCAGATTCTCTCTGAGCTTTTCATCTTTACGTGGCTTTATTATTACTCTGTTTATTTTACTTTTATTTTTTATTTCTTGACATAGGGTTTCACTGTGTAACTCTTATCTGTCCTGGAATTTACTCTGCATACCAGGTTTACTTTGCAAATCACAGAGATCTGCTTGCCTCTGTCTCCTGAGTGCTGGGATTAAAGGCGTGTGCTACAACACCCAGTTCCTCTTTGTCTATTTAAAACCATTTTTTATTTATTTATTTTTTTTGTCTACGTATATTTTAAAACACACTGTAAACCTTTAGAGGTTTTTCTTAATATGAATCTGTCTTACTGTAAATCTTTATCTTTTTCTGTCCACGAGTCTTTTATCTGGTAAACAACAACATTGCTGAAATGAAAGTCATAGTTGTTTCTGTCAAGGTTTGCCAAAGATGGCGGCGACTATTTTACCGCCAGCAGTGAAAGCTGTGCTCACTGGTCTGCATGCTGCCGGCTTGGAGATGTGAGCACTGCCATTGCCAGCTCTGATACACACCAATAAATTGTTAGCAGAGTTATTTAAAAGCTGTGCGGTTTTTTGCCTTTTATGCTGAGTCAGGAATCTTCCCTTAAAGGAGCTGCGCAAATATCTGCTTGTCTCTAGCAAAGCAGAGTTCAACTGAGAAAAATGCTGCTACCAAGAAACCTTGCTTGTCTCTGTTCTTTTGTTTCTAAAACCCTTTTTTAACTTTTCTTAAATTTTAAGTGGAAGTTCTTAATAGCCACGTTGGGCGCCATTTGTAACGAGTATGGTTTTTCTTCCCACCACCTGGTATTGTCCCGCCACCACGCCGCCAGCCCCAAATAATACACAGAGACTCTGTATTTGATACAATGCTGTTGGCCCGGTTACTTGTTTCTTATCGGCTAACTCTGCCTTAATTATTAACCCATTTCTGCTGATCTATGTATTTCTCTTACCGGGGAGCCGGCAGCATACTGCTTTCTCCAGACTCTCCATCTTGAGTCCTCCTTCCTACTTCCTATTTCCTCCTTGTCTCCTAGTCCCTCCTATCTTCCTCTCCTATTGGCCAACAGTGCTTTATTTATTAACCAGTATGAGAAACATATACAGAATGACATCTCCCATCAGGGAGGACCCTCTGCCATGTTAAGAACTCACTCTCTTCTTTGCACTCACAGCATCCCTGGCATCAGCAGCAACGGTGGAGCTGCCCCTAGCTGCCAGTCTTTGGACCACTCAACATTTCCACACCTTGAGAGTCTCTCATCCCCCCTCCTGGAAGACAGGGCTGCCTCAACTCTCAGCCCCAGCTCAGCCACATGGGAACTGAGGCTGACCCTTTAGGGTTTGAGTTGGAGGGAGAACTGTGGTGTCTTTGGGGGATGTTTTGTTGATAGCTCTCTTTCTTCTGGTCCTATGGGGAGAGTGGGTCTACATGGGCAGCTTAGCCGTCAGCTGTGTCCCAGATGTGACGACTCGGCTGGCCACAAAGGAGGTGGGTGTGTGGGAACATCTCCCACTTCCTCCCTTGAAGATAAATGGTTCAGGGGCCACTGGAGGTGCCAAAGGCCACAGCTGCCCCAGGAGCTTTCCTGAGTCGGGAGCTTTGCTCCAGCCCTGGAAACAGTTCCTACCTTGTCAGATGGATGGCTTAGAAGACAGATTGAGAGGCCTGAGTGCTACCCCTTCCTCTCATGCCAGGGCTCTCTAAGTAATTTTGTATAGTTCCCAGTTCCTGTGTGTCCTCAGCCGAGTCTACGCAAAGGCATGGATGCTAAAAGTGGATGCCATCTTGCTCTATAATCATTTATTTATTTATGTATACATGTATATGACGAATGTGCATGCATGCATTCTCATGCACCACTGTAGAATGCATGTAACCTATGCCTGTATTATGTATGGCATACACGTGGCAGTCAGAGGACAACTTCGGGTGTTGGTCCTTGTTTGAGACAGTCTCTTTGTTGTTTGTCACTGAGTATGTCACTGAGCTGTCCCAGGAGCTTCCAGGGACTCTCTTGTCTGTGCCCCTAACCTCACC
This sequence comes from Phodopus roborovskii, assembly GCF_943737965.1. Classification (NCBI taxonomy): domain Eukaryota; kingdom Metazoa; phylum Chordata; class Mammalia; order Rodentia; family Cricetidae; genus Phodopus; species Phodopus roborovskii. The sequence continues at coordinate 18,215,796 of NW_026125052.1, read as the reverse complement.
ATAGAGACACTGGGATTGTAGACATATGCTACTGTTCCCAGATTTACATGGGTTCTGGTGATTCGAACTCAGGTCTTCATGCTTGCATGATAAGCTATCTCCCCACCACTTGGGTCTACATTTTGTTCATTGGCTCAACATTTGTAACCCTTTTCTCTGACCATGGAGTGAGCAGAAACATGCAAACACAAAAAGCAGACATGCAGTACACCATGTGTGCATACACACACACAGACACACACACAGACACCCACACACGTGTGTGTAAGCACACATACATATATACACATATCTACCAGCATCAGCCACGAGCTCCCTCCAGCCCTTCAAGAGAGGGAGAGAGGAAGCTGAGTGCCATATATCATTTCTCTCCAAACAAGCAATGTCCTTTTTGCCCAGAGTGGGATGGGGGTGGTCTGCAGCCATGACTGGCCTCGGGAAGGAGCCCCTCTGGCCCATATTTCACAGACACCCCAGACAGAATTGCTGTCAAAAGCACTGTCTAATTTCCTCCCTGACTGCCTGCCCAGATCCCCCCACAAAGAAGGGCATTGTATCCTCCCCTGCACCCTTGGCATCTGCACCACAGAGATCCGCTGGGAGACCTGGGGGAGGGCACTTAGGGGATGAAGGCACCACATCCTGTGCCACAGCCCTTAGAAGGGTCACAAATTCTTGAGTTGAAAGAACTTGGTCCCGGCGGGGGGATCCTCCTTTCTCCCCCATCCTCTCATAGTCCTCTTAGGTACCACAAGGCTCCGACTAGAGCCCTGAAAGGCCCTTAAAATTAGTTTAAAATAGGCTGGGTCCCCATATTCTCCCAGAAGAGACAGTGGCTTTACACTTACTTCCCACATCTGCAGGGGGACTCCCCCACATGACAGGGCACACTCAAGGTCTCTACACCACTGGTGAGATCTATTACAAGGTGGTTATTTGGGGAAGACGCATGGGATCCCAGAGAGCAGAGCCATGGGAAGGCAGAGGTCTGGAGAGAGATGTCAGTGAGTGAGAAGCCGGAAGACTTTTTGGGAGGATGCTGCTAGCTGGCTGCTCTGGGACTTTACTCTCTCATTCTTACCAAGGGACATCGCCAGAGAAGCTGCCCCTCCCTAGGCCTCACTAGTGGTAAGACTAAGTGAGGAGAGGTAAGAAGCATAGCTCATGCCCACTGAAGGCCTTCTCTAAGCCGGGCGCTGTGCTAGATTCTGCAGTCGTGACCCTGCCATCCCTGGGCCAGCCTGACTTTGCGTCCACCCATCTGTCTGCCTCTGTTCCCTGTCCCCAGGACCTGCAGACAGCCAACACCAGAGAAATCCTCTTGTGGAATCAATGACTCTCATCTTCACATCTCTACAAATACAGTATGACCTCTAAGTACCACAACTTCTATAGGCCTAGAAATAGGGAAACGGAGGCTCAGGGAAGGTAGGTGACTTTATGAAGACCACACAGCTCAATCTGTACAGAGCCTATTATGCTCCCTAAGCCTGTCAGTCTGGAGGTGTGTGTGTGTGCGTGCGTGTGCGCGTGCATGCGTGAGAACTGAGGAGGAAGGCAATGAAGGATTTTGATTTCTCTGCCTACAGTACAGAATGTGAGAGGAAAATAACTGGAACCAGCTTGCTCCCCCAGACAGCCACTGGCTCAGACACAAGCCTGCAGCTCTCCAGCCAGGTGCACTGGGGGCTTCAACAGGATTTGTGTTCCTGGAAAACTGGGTTTAAATCACACACACACACACACACACACACACACACACACACACACACATAACCCATCCCTGTAGTCACCAGGGAACCTGCAATGTGATCCAGGAACCCTTCAGAAAATATGGGTTTGCTTCCCTCAAGCATGACATCTGTTTGGTGATAGAAACCAAAGCCAGCTAAGGAGAACTCTGACTCCATGGTGGGTGCCCTTCTCAGTCCCGGCTCAGCCTGCTGCCTTCCTAGTCATGCTGGAGTTAAGCCCAGCCATGGGCCCCAGCTCTGGGGACAGACTGGAATTCTGAGCCAGCAGTTCCAGTGAGGAAATTAATAAAGACAAGCTCTCGCAGCCAGAACCATGGTGAGAGACGAGTTAGGTCATGTCTCTCTGTGTTCAATCGGATATGACTCCCAACCCTGATGTCACCTTTAAGTTATTAAGCATCACCCTTCCAGATGTGTGGAAATGGTTGACAAACCTCTTATCAGGCATTGCCCCGGAGGCTTGTTGATGGCAGGGGTCAGGCCCTGGAAGCTGACTCTTTGTCAAAGGGGAAAGTCTTGTCCTAGCTTCAGACAGTGATGGGAAGGTGAGCGAGTGATTGGCAGAGATTCTTGGTCCCATGATACAGCAGGAAAGAGTTATCCTGGGCTGTAGAATCAGGGCAATGTTCCTTCCTAAGGGCACAGTTTGCCAGATTTATGATCCCTGAAGGCCTGGACTGTGTCTCGTTGTCTAACTGATCTTCAGATCATAGCTTCCAGTTAGTGGTCTATTTGTCTTGGAGCCAAGAAACCAAGCAATACCACTAATTTAATAGTTCCTTCATCCATTCAGCCACATAGCCACTTATCCACACATACACATATACATACACCCTTCTGTTTATTCATCCATTGATTTATCCATCCATCCATTCATCCATCCACTATCTGTCCCTCTATCTGTCTACCCATCTGTCCATTCATATACAGTTTGCCCATCCATCAATCTGTCCATCCATCCATCATTTTCATTTATCCATCTATTTGTCTATCAATCCATTCAATTACTACATTTTGATGCAGCATGTTTCAGGCATCACACCAGTAGCTGGGGATAAAACAGTCAGAAAGACACATTCCCTTCTCTCCAAATAGAAGAATGATAGACTGAAATAGTGACCACAAATGCATAGACATTAGACAGGGAGACACAGATGGGAAGCAGCTACAGATGGAATAACAGCATTAGAGGGGGGTGTGGGTTTGAGATAATTTTGGAGGTGTTTGTGGGAAACGAATTTGAGAAGGAGCATCCAAGGAACAAAGAAATATGTGAGGTGGCCCAGAGAGTACACAATGACACTTGCCTCACTAGTGACTGGGAGGGGGGGCTTAACTGTCACCACCTCCTTTGCATGGCTGGAGAACATGTAGCTCTTAAAGGGCAAGCTTTCCATGCAAAAGTAGAGATCCAAGCCACGTACCAGGGCTTATCTTGATTGTCAACTTTCTGGGATCTGGAATCCTCTAGGGAACACAGGGCATGTCTGTGAGTGAGTTTCCAAAGAGAACTGAGGCGAGATGACCCACATTGAGAGTGGGCAGCACCTTTCAATGGGAAGATCAGATATAAAAAGGCAGGGAGGGGGTATGTGTGTACCTGTGGCTGCAGCAGCAGCCATCCCCCCTATTCTCCACTGACATCAGTTCAGTCTTTCGTGGACTGAATGAATCTTTTGCACCTTCAGTGCAAGGCTGGGGCTTTTGTGGACAGGTAGCTACAGGGTTCTCAGCTGCTCCAGTCTACAGAGGCCATAGCTAGACTACTCAGCCCCTGCTGTGTTATTCAATCTGATAAATCCCACTCTCCCATTCTCTCTCGCTCCCCCCTTACACACATGCTTGGTCTAGTCCCTCTAGAGAACCCTGCTTAGTCCACCTGGTTACGAGGACACAGTACTTTGGGGTCTGGACAGGCAGGATGGATTCAAACCTGACACCGGTTTTCTGGTGGGGTGGAAGGGCTGTCAGAAAAGCCAAGGGTGGGCAGCATTCTGAAGTCTGGAGTCCCTCCAGGAGCTCTCACTTGGAAGTGGATTCTTCTCTCTCTCCATCACTCTCTTCTCCCCACCTCTCTCAGAAGGGCACATGTACACTTGCTTGTCCAGATGCATTCTCAAGGATGGAGAAAGTCCATTTGCAAATTCTCAGTTGTTTGGGTTCCTATGATTTCACCATCTCTGGCCATAGTCAGTGGCTCCCATCAGGGAGTCACTGGGGTGGCCTTGCTTCCCTGACACATCTTTGCCATTGAGAGACAACAGAAGGGCTCTCTCTCTCTCTCTCTCTCTCTCTCTCTCTCTCTCTCTCTCTCTCTCTCTCTCTCCCTCCTTCCCTCCCTCTCCCTCTCCTTCCCTCCCCTCCACCCCCCAGACAGGTTCTCAAGTAGCCCAGCTGGCCTTAAACTGTTGAAGTAACTAAGGCTGGCCTTGAACCCCTGATCCCCCTGCCTCAGCCTCCCAAATGCTGGGATTCCAGGTAAATGCCACCATACTGTTAGTGGATGTTTTTTTTTTTTTTTCCCAACACCATACTGTTAGTGGATGGTTTTTACCAACATAAAGAGCAGTTGGCCCCAGCTACAGTTCACCCCAAATTGATCAATCAAATGATGGAGAGAGAGATGGGTGCAGGGAGCATGCAAAAGAGCCTGGAGTGCGTTAGTGTGCTGTGTGTGCAAACATGTCATTTCATTGTCAGACTCAATAGACGTAGTCACTGTGGAAGGTTTTGAGGAATTACAACTCTGTTTCTTCTGTTTCAGAAAAGAATGCTGTTGGCTAATGTTGGGCATTGCCTTCCTGCTGAAAAGCAGTTGGGCCGCCTTTACACAATTACATTTATTTATTCACTTATGTATATGTGTGTGTGCGCGCGCGCACGTGTACCATGGTGCACATGTGGAGGTCAGAGGACAACTTGCAGGAGTCAGCTCCCTCTTCCCATGTGGGTCTTGGGGACCAAATTCAGATTGTCAGACTTGGTGGCAAGGGCTCTTACTCACTGAATCATATCACCAGCCCTACTTCACTACAGTTTTTAATTCTTCTCTGTGTATGTGCAGGAGTTTGCATATGAACATATGTGGGTACATGTGCATTTGTGTGCACATGCATGTGGAAACCAGAGGATAACCTCAGGTGTCATTTTCTGTGCACTCTCCACTTAAATTTTTTTATTTTTATTTTATGTTTGTGGGTATTTATATGCATGTATGTGAGTGCCTAGAACTCAAGGAGGCCAGAGGTGGTGTTGGATCCCCTGGAATTGGAGTTACAGATGGTTGTGAACCATATGTGGGCGTTGGAAAGCAAATCTGGGTCCTTTGGAAGAGCAGTGTTCTTAACCACTGAGACATCTCTCCAGTCCCAGTTTTTCCCCCTTCAACAAAGTCTGGAAAAATCACCAAATGAGAGAGAGAGAGAGAGAGAGAGAGAGAGAGAGGGGATGGATGCATGTTTGCATGCTGTGCCCATAGATACCTCAAGAGGACATCAGATCCCCTGGTGCTGGAGTACAGGCAGTTATGTACTACCTGAGCCTGATGTCAGTGCTGAGAATTGAACTTTGTCGTTTGAAAGAGCAGCAAGTGCTCCTAGTTCCTGAGCTATCTTTGCAGCCTGGCACCCACCTTTTGAAGAACCTGTAGGAGGTGATTTTGGTCTAAGTGACTTTTCTCCCTTCAAATTTTATAAAGAAAAAGGTTGGAAACCTTGCAATTTTTTTTTTTGTTGTTGATTTATTTCTCTGAGAGTTTTCTTACAAAGTGAATTGACCTTGCACAATTAGCTTGATATAATCTTAGAAAAGGAAAAATAAAAACATGTGAAGTATACTTTAGGGGGAAATGATACATGCTCTAACCTGCCATTTAATTTGACAACCATTTTCCACAGCTTTTGTCTTGGGGGGGGTACTGGGATTACCTTTCAACACTCACGATCAAATCTACATGCAAGAAATTAAAATACTTGCTGACCTCCTTCAGCAACATCAGCAGGGACTGGGAGACCCAGCATCTAATACTGAGGCACATGGGGTTCTCTTCTAAGGCTGCTGTTGTCCGAGTCTCTTTGTCCACCAATCCTTGCAGCAGCATCCTTAGAAGCTGGGTCTGAGGTTTGAGCTGGGCATATGTGTGAATCTGGGAGTCTCACAAAACAGCCTTTGGGGAACATGCAGGATAGGCCAAGAGGCATCCCATGGAGCAAGAGGGGCTGCTTTCCTGTTCTCATTTGTACTCAAAGTTCTCAGAGAGCACAGGAGGTTACAGCCGGAGGACTTTCTACTCCAAGGGTCCACATGTCTTTGCCCATCAACTCTTGTGTTATCCTCTGCATCCTTAGATACAAGAGCCACTTTCTAGCCTTCAGCTCAATGGTGTGAACATCTGGAGAGGGTTTTTCTTTCACAAGTCACCGGCTGGTACCAAGGAAGGAATTCTGCACAGGTCAAATGGGGGCCAGAGACCTTGATGTAGGAGGAAGATGGCAGGAGGTATGGGTAGCAACCAAGAGACGCAAAAAAGAGTGTCCCAGATGCTGTGCCTAGATTTCCCCAGACCAGCAGGTACAGTGGAGTTCAAGAGAGTGTGGGAAGCTGAAGCCCTGGGGAAGTGGTTACAACTTCCGGGGAATTCAAGGCTCCCATGTGCTGGGTAATTTCATGCTGAAGAGAACATAAGATGTGGAGGCTTCTCTGGCTCGGTCGGGAAGAGCGATGGTGGTGCTGGGTGGAGGGAGTAGGGAAGGGGGTCCAGTCTTTCTTGGGTTTTGGAGCGTCTCACTCGGAAGTTGGAGAAGCTGCAGAGTCCCCATCCTCTGGGTCCTGCTCATGCGGGGACACAGGCTGACCCCCCTTCACACGCTTCCACTTCATTCTCCGGTTCTGGAACCACACTTTGACCTGAGGGAGGAAGAAAGGAGTAGGTGATGCCAGGGCCAGGGTGACCTCCTCACCGCGCTGCGGCTCAAATGGGTCCCAGATTTGGAACCCTCACCCGTTGCTCTCCATCTGCCAAGGATCCAGGGAGTGAGAGGGAAGGGAGAACACACAGATCTGTCCAAGGCCTGCCTGTGTCCCCAGATGTCAGGCAGAGGGGGGACGTCTCTGAAAATCACTCTGTGTTGCCCCTCCTTTTATGTGCCCTGCCCACTCCTTGACAACAGGCCCCCAATCTCCTAGCCTCTGCTCCCCAAAGAACTAAGAACAGAATCACCTTTTAGTTTCCATAGCTCTGATGAACACATTTTTTTTTTTTTAAAGATCTGACTGTCATTATCACGTGACGTTAGGATTATGATCCTATTGCAGAGATAGAAACCCAGAGGTCACAGGGGCCGGGATGTGACAGAGGCAGGATCTGAATTTAAGCCTTCTGATTCAAACCTCAACACCCTTGCAGAGCACGTTAGCAACTGGAGACTGCTATTAAATGCTGTTATTACTGCTATTACGGCACACACAAGCACGTGTGATGCTTCAAGGAAATGCCCAAGCCAAGGGCCAGGGAACTTGTCCTCAGTGTCCCAGGACCCAGGAGCATATGTGGGAACTAATTCAGATGCAGACTCTCAGTTACACTCATTATTACTGCAAAATTGTTGCCTTTTTTTTTTTTTTAATTGGATCTCATGTAGTCCAGACTGGCCTTGAACTCATCATGCAGCTAAGGATGGCCTTGAACGTATGGTCCTCTGACTTCAGCCTCCCCTGTGTGCTGGCATTACAGACATATGATACCATGGTGTGGGGGCTGAACCCAGGGCTGCCTGCATGCTAGGCAAGCACTCTACCAGTGAGCTACATCCCCAGCCCATCTTTTGATTTCTTTGAAGACAGTTCCTTAGGCTGGCCTCAGTACCCTGCATAGCCCAGAGTAGCCTTGAGCTCACAATCCTCCTGCCTCCATCTTCCAAGTGCTGGTGTTTACAGGTAGGCACCACAACACCTGGCTTTCAGAATCTCCATTTAAACAATTGCCTAGGTGAACCAGAGGCAAATGCTGGTTCAAGTTTAGGGAAAATCAGATCCCAGCTGTTCTAATCTTTGTTCACCTGAGAATTACATGGGAGACCTTTGGAAACCTGGGCTTCCTAAGCTCCATCCCAGATCAATTACAGTCACCTCCGTGGGTGGAACTCGGATAATTCCCCCTGGGATGGTCAATTGTCAGGTACAGCTGTGGTTGAGAACCACTGGCTGGGTAGAGGAAAGGAAGGGGGTCCAGGCAGGGGCGATGGGAAGGGAGGTGAGCAGACAACCGTGAAGCTTCGACAAGCCAGGGGCCCCACCTGCCGCTCCGAAAGGTCCAGGTTGACTGCGATCTCGTATCTACGCAGCCTGGTCAGGTAGTTATGGTGGGCAAACTCAGCCTCTAGCTCCCGCAACTGCTCCTTGGTGAAGGCTGTCCTTTCCTTCCGGGCCTTGCTGCTGCCTTCTGGCTTTCCTCCATTCTCCTGGTTGTCTGTGAAGAGAAGGCCCCAAATGGAGGGCACATGAGTGAGCCGAGGGGGGAATCAGCTCCCTTCCATTAGTTCCTAAACATCTGAGCAGCATTCTGTGGCCTCTGTCATTTTTAAAGTGCACCGAGAAGCTGTGGTGTCCCTCATTCCCTCCAGTCCTCTAAGAAATATTTTTAGTCCCAGTCTCAGGTGCACTCAGCAACCCCCAACCCCACCCCACCCCCAGATTTCTCCAAGGCACATGAAGCTGTGCTAGGCTGTTTGATGTCTCTGGTCTCAGTCTGCCTCCAGGAAGGCCTCAGTAGCCTGAGGCTTGCGGGTCCCTGTACTCCAAGACAAATTCTTAAAGTTCCCAGTGATGGAGGTGTGACCCTAGGGCCTTGTCAAGGTATTCTGGGTATTTGGTATTCTGGCCCTGGGGCCCATGCCTGGTCTGGTCAAGGCACTCAGTGGTGAGACAGGGAAGGGGAAAGCTGCAGGCTATGGGACCTGCAGCTGCAGCTTTGATTGAAAACTTATGTGAAATAGAAATCACTGTTGCATCAGAAACTCACAGAAGCAGGATGCGAAGCTCAGTACTTTTCTGTGTGTGTGCACACACATTCATATTTGTGTATGTGCATTTATATGTGTACATGTGTGTGCATGGAGGCCAGAGGTCAATGCTGGCTGTCTTGCTGTGTCACTCTCTACATAAGACTTTTAAAAATTATATTTATTTTGTGTGTGTGTGTGGGGGGAGTCAGAGGACAACTCTCGGGAGTTGGTTCTCTCCATTTATTGGGTGGTTCCAGAGACTGAACCTAGGCTGTGAGGCCCTTCTGTAGATGTCCTTACCTCCTGAGCTGTCTCACTGGCTCTCTACCTTAGTTTTTGAGACAGGGTCTTTCAGTGAATCTGGAACTAGCCCCAAGGGTTCTCCTGCCTCTACCTGTTCAGTCCTCGAATTACAGGAATTCATCACTTTGTCCAGAATTTTTGTTTGTTTATTTTGAGACAGGGTTTTTCTGTATAATAGCTCTGGCTGTCCTGGAACTCCCTCTGCAGACCAGATTGACCTCAAAATCACAGAGATCACCTGTCCCTGCCTCCCAAGTGCTGTGATAAAGAATTTTTCTTTCTGAACATGGGCACTGGGACTTAAACTAAAATCCTTGGGCTTGTGCAACAAGCTCTTTATCAGCTGAAGCATCGCCCACCTCAGCCCCACAGCGACCTGTTTTGACAAGCCTGCTTGATCATTCTAGTGCAGGGTCCAGGTTATATACCACCGCTCTAAGACCAGATTGCTGGAATATTCCCTGGGGTTTGGGGTTTCCAGGACAGGGAAGCTGGTCACACACAGAAAGAAGGCTGAGTCTGGAGAACCTTCTGAAACTCTTGGGCTTCGTTAGACACAGGGGTTCACTCCTAACACATGGCAGGGCCAGGAAACAGTATCTGTACCTGCATTTGCTTCTTCCTGTCCACACTAACCCAACTGAGTGGTTTCAGTATTGATCATATTTTACAGACCAAACACAAGAATGAATTCGCCTAACCGCTAAATGGGGGAGGACCCAGACGATTTGATTCATACGCTGTCCCAGTATGAGATAGCTTTGCTCACAGATCACAAACTGTGAAGTCTGGTGCAGATGGATTGACTGCATCTAGGAGGAAAAGGCCTCAGGCAGGGGATGAACACACTTGTACAATTAACTAACAACTAATAAAGTTTGATAGTCAACTGCCACAGGAACCTTTCCTGCCTGTGGAGAGGAACATAACATATCGGGCTTTCTCTTCCATGTCTCTTTTTAGTCTTGGAGACCTTGGGTCAGGACATAGGTTTTCTGTGAGCTGTGTCCTATCTAATTCTATTGGCACACTCCTAGCTGAGGTCCTTGGTGCTCAGAGACTTTGAGCACCTGCAGGGAAGGATGCCAGCCGGATGAGTCAGGCAAGGGAAAGCACCACACCCTCAGCTTCAAAGCCAACTTGTGGAGATGACTGGAGATCCCACTTGAACCCCGAGATCCCATTTGTAACTCTGGTCCTGGCTGCTTCCCCTCTCAGGCAACCTGCTTGTACTTTGGCATATTTTAGCTGTCATCTCCTCATCCAGCTGTCTGGGTTGGGGAGAAACGCTCAGGAGGGTGGCTGGAAGTTACAGGAGTGGAGTGGGGGAGGGATCCCAACTCCCAAAGGGGTCCGCAGTGGACTCCTCCCACACCCCCGCAGGCTAGGGGAGGGGGAAGAGTCAGGCACGGGCTTTCTGCCCAGTGGTCTCTGGTTCCTGGCCAGAGAAGGTGGGTCCAGACCCCGCCCGGATGCCTGAGCGTGGGCTGGACAGGAAGGACGTGCAGTCCTGGGGCATGTCCCCTAGGAGTCCTCTGGCCTTGGTGACTGCCAGCGCCACTAACCCTCCTGGCGGCGGGCCCGGAGGGTCGGTCATGCAGCGGATGCTAAGGCCTCCCCGAGCACACCTCAGCCGGCTGAGGCCAGGAAGCTGGGGAACCTCTGAGATTCAGGGTGTCCACGAAGTCCTATCCCCGGGGAGCAAGCACAGAGTTAGTTTCCCATTCCTCTTTGTCACAGTTGCAGGGAGTGATGGGCCAGGGGAGTTTGACTGGGGATTCAATCTCAACTCTTCTCTCTTCCAAGAAATTGGAGAAAATAAAGCACCTACTTGCAAAGCTATTTTTTTTTAAAGACAGAATTTCATATTTAGGCTGGCCTCAAGCTTGAAAGGTAGTGGAAGATGACCTTGAACCATTCACCTTCCTGCCTCCACTTCTCAAGTGCTGGGTCTATAGTCAATGCACCACTGGGCCTGGTTCGCCAAGGCTAATCTCAAAAGACAACACAGGAATCCTGGTCTCCATGTCTTCGGGGAGACCTGAGTAAACTAATGTGTGTGGGGATGCTCTTAAAACCTAAGTTACAGGGCAAATATCAAGATATTAATTGTTCCAATGTTCCAATTCCAAGAGATGCCATTGAAAAATCTGGGGTGGGATTAATGAGAGCTGGCTTTTTTTTTTTTTTTTTTTTTTTTTTTTTTCTCTCATCTGTTTGTTTTTTTCAGACAGGGTCAATTCATGCTGCCCAGATTTGTCTTAAAACGGCGATTCTCTTGCTTCAGCCCGCTGGGTGGCGGGATCACAGGTGCCACCATGTGTGGCTGACAGCTGGCATGCTCTTGCAATCAGGTGGACCCACTTCCTCAAACCCCACTCCAGTGGCTGCTCTCATCAGCCCCTGTTCCTTGGCGTGGTTGTGTGGGTTAGACCGGATTCTCTGCCAATGCTCTCTCTCTCAGCTTGTGACCACTTTTCAGCCCCCGGCATACAGGAGGTGTTTGTTAACTATTCCTGGGTACGGGGAGGAAGCATAGAATAGGCCTGGGAGTTTACCTGGCAGTGGTTAAGTGAGAGAAGAGAGATTGGAACCCAGATTCCCCCTGACTAAAGCCAAGGTTCTCAACCCTGACCTCAGAGTCTCCATCTTCGGGCCAGATGTCCCCAGGCAGGGGACTCAGCCTGTCTCCATTTCTATGGTTCCTTGGGTCACGAGTGTGGGGTTTCCATCCACATCCACCTTCTCCCAGGCCTGTCTCTGAGCACAGCTCCCTACCATACCTCATGGAACAATGCCCTATGCGCCTAAGTCCTGAACACAATCCTCCCAGAAAGAAGAACATGGAGAAAGGGAGGGGACCCCCTCTGCTGCAGGTCGTGGACAGATTGCCATGGAGACAGCCCCCCCCCCCCGCATCTCACTGTTCAGCATTCCTTCTCTTGCATCCCTCATCAATTTCCCAGAGTAGGACAAAATCTTTTCATTATCACAAATAACAAGATAGCCAGAAGTAGGAAAAGAGCTAGGAAACAGAGGTGGGAATTTGTGTTGTAACAGTATGAAAAAGCCTGCAACATTTTATCAAGATAAGGTGTGTGAGGATTTCCCTGACTCTTCCAGCCTGAGGTGTACAGTTCTCAGGCTCAGATTCACACACAGTTCATGTGCACAGTACTGCATTCAAGGAACTTACGCACCCTGACCATCCAGTACAGCATTCATTTTTTCAATGCTGTATAAGTGGGTGTTTTGCCTGCATGTACGTTTGTGCACTCGTGTGCCTGATGCCCACAGAGGCTGGAAGAGGACATGCGGTTCCCTGGAACTGGAGTTACAGACGGGTGCAAGCCTCCATGCAGATGCTAGGTCCTCTTCTCGTAGCCCCTAATCTATCTCTAGCACCTATGCAATGCATCTCTGTTGAGAGCCTCTTGCCCTTCGTTTTCTGGATCCGTCTTCCCGTGTATAAAATAATAGGATTAGATGGGATCCTCATCCCCACGAAGAACTGATGTCAGAGTTCTCACCCAAGCCCTGCTCTGCTTCCCCTAATTCTTTTGCTTTCCCTCACTGGCCTGGAGGAACAGGAGGCCCTTCCAGCCTCAGACACTGTTTAACCAGTTCCCTTTGCTCTCTTGAGTCACAGCTGGTGTTTTGCTTATTGTTTTGTCCCAAAGCCCCCTCTTATCTTTCCATGGCCCTCAGCCCAAAGATCAGAATACCTCAGAGAGTTTCTCTTCTGCATGCAGAGCTTCTGACCCTGACCCAGGGGAGGGAGCAGAAGGGAATTGGGTTGGCAGAGGTATCTGAAAACCCTCTGGAGAGCCTGGGTCTTGGCACCTTCATGAACCAGCTTCAGGGAGGATCTTGACCTCAGATGTGTCTCCCTGTGGTTCTCCAAGTCTCAGTTTCCTCATTTGCAAAACAAGAATAGCTACACCCATCATGAGCATAAAGCTGCTCAGAAAGCAAAATGAGACTGAGGATATGCTCACTGGTTAGATGGTGCTGGGCACACAGTTGAACCTGTCTGAAAGAACGGGCAGAAGATATCCTGTTGGACCCAGAGAAGATGATCAGAGGGTACCGCATCCCCAGATCTGTGTACAAAAGATGCATGCATGCCTACCTACCTACCTGCCTGCCTTCCCTCTGTTCCTCCCTCCTTACTTCTTTCCCTCCCTCCCTCTTCTCTCCCTCCCTCCCTTCTTTCCTTCCTTCCTCAAGACAGGGGAAACAGGGCATAGGCTGTCCCAAAGTTCACTGTGGATCTCAAACTGTCCTTGCATTTATGTTGAACCTTCTGCCTCAGCTTCCCAAGAAAGGAAAATACAGGTGTGGGCTAAGGATGGCTCTCAAACATCTGTCTTTGGAGCCCCTCTTTCTCATGTCCACTTCTTTTCCGTAGGTCGGCAGCTGTGGCCACCATCAGCTACTATTGCTTGAGCTTTCCATGGGACTCAGGCACTGTGATAGAGTAACCATCCACTATTCAGGACTGTGGAGGGAGGAGGTGAGCACACTGACTTCCTCTGTGGTTAGCGAGGAGCTGTGCCCCCCCTTCCCCCGCCAACTGCACAGCCTTCAGATCAAGCAGAACCACAATGAAACACTCAGTAGTGCCCAGAGAAATGCAAACAGGATGTGTGTGTGATTGTGGTTCCCACTATGGGCTTTTATATCAGCCTGGGGAGATCATTTCAGAAGTAGCTGTCAGACCTGGCAGTGTTTCCCAAAGTCAGCAGACGGCCTTATCAGGGTGACGGAGAGGGTAGACAGACTCAGGGGAACATGCCTCTCTGGAGAGCTGTGCCTCTGCTCCCAACTCTACTGCACAGTTTTGCATAATTTCCAACACGCCAGGCAGGACGAATTATGCTCTATATTCAAATAGCATTTCCTGGTGAATAAAGAATTTCTTTCTCCCACACATGAACTTCTTTTCGGGCTTTCAAATGGACACCTGGACTACAGAATGGGTAGGGGGCTGCCTCTGCTTCTAAATTGGCCCCTCCTCCCTGCACCCAGGTGTCTCTGGTTTATTCAAGTCAGAGTGGCAGGCCAGTGAGCAGGCAGCGCCTGAGCTCTACCCTGCCACGACAGTGGGCAGCCCTAAGGCTGCCCTTTGGCTGGCCTTTTCATGGCCTAAGCGTTCTTTAGACCTCCCCATCTTAGGGATTCAGCAAGATTGGCTGCCTCAGCAGAAACCTACTCTTTCTAGAACTTTGCAGCTGTGCCTAGTCAGGGGCAGGTGCAGGATTTGTGCTCAGGTCTCTGAGTTTCGACAGGGTCGAAGCTGATGGGGAGGGAGTGAGGACACTGTCTGGACCCTGGTCTGTTTCTCAGAGTTAGAACAGGGCAGTAACTGTAACTAAGAGGCACGGGACACCCAGAGGGACACTGGCAAAGTATAGAGTTGCTCTCTCCTCCCACACTGGCCACACAGGGCCCAAAGCTGCTCCTTGCTAGGCATTCTGTTTTTGAGATGGAGTAAGAGGAGCAGCAAAAGCTATGCATCCTGCAAAACTCTTCCTGCCCAGCACTGTAGTGATAGGTTCACCAGTGAACCCAAGAACCCAGTGGGCCTGGCTGACAGCAGATGGCAATGGCTCTGAACGAGCTCAGGTCACTGTACGTGGTCACCCAGGACGCAGCCTGCCTCAGGGAGAGATTATGAAGAGAGAAGGGTGCTTTGGCTCATCTGACCCCCAGCCCCATGGAGTCCTTCAGTCAGCCCAGCCCACACGTTTATGCACCTTGACTCTGGGTTGGTTTTAAGATTGAAGTGTATTGCTTTGGAAAACACACTCATGGGTGAGACTTCCTGAGTCCTGACACATTTCAGACATGTATGGCATGGGATGGAAACCTTTATGTCAGGCAGCATGGCATGCTGTCAGAGAGAGGGCAAGACAATAAAGAGTGAACGACTGAATGAAGGAATGAATGAATGCTAGGTTGCAGTTAGGTAAGCACTGAAAGAGTATCTCCTGTGTGCAAACATGACACCAGGAAGGCTTAACAGTGGTATCTGACCCCCTTCTGGCCCGCTAGGCCTTTTCATTTGAGGGAAGATGTAGAGTCGTAGGCGTCTGCGAGACTCTGGATACAAGGCCAGCAGGGCCTGGTGACACCATGGAGCTAAGAATATGGTACAGTTCAAGAGTGCAACAAGGGAGGTCAAAAAAAGATTCTTGCTAGGAGTGGTGACACACACCTCAAATCCCAGCACTTGGGAGGCAGAGGCAGGTGGCTCTCTGTGAGTTCTAGGCCAGCCAGGGCTACCCAATGAGGACTTATCTTGAGAGAGAGAGAGACAGAGGCAGAGAGACAGAGAGACAGACAGACAGACACACACACAGAGAGAGAGAGAGAGAGAGAGAGAGAGAGAGAGAGAGAGAGAGAACAGGAGAGTCTTAGATGTTCTAGAAGCTCATAGTGGAAGGATATGACCTCAACCCAATAATGGTCCTACATGACGAAAAGTTCGCTGCTAGTATCATACTCAGTAAAAAAAAAAAAAAAAAAAAAAAAAAAAAAAAATCTCAAGCTTCCCCTCCAAGTTCAGGAACAAGCTAAAGACACCCATCCGTGCCACATCCAGTAACACAGCACTGAGAGTCCCAGACGGAGCCATCAGGCCATAAAGAAATGTAAGAGTGAAACCGGGGGCTGGAGAGATGACACAGCTGTGAAAAAGCACTTGTTGCTTTTGCGGAGATGCTGGGTTCAATTCCCAGAACCCATGTGGTGGTGCACAACTAACTGTAATTCCATATCCAGGGACTCTGACACCCTCTTCTGGCCTTCACACACTGCATATATGTGGCACACAGATATACATGCAGATAAAATACCCATGCACAAAAGTAAAAAAATTTAAATCTTAAAAAAAAAATAAAAACCAAGCAAGGTAAAATTGTCTTGACAGATGCCACAGCCTTGCATGTGAGAACTGTTGAGGGTCCCACAAGCAAGGACTTAGAGTTGGTAAGTTCATCAAAGTTGTAAAAGAGAATAGAGAAGTCACTGTGTCTAAATATATGAACAACCCCAAAAGTAAGTTAAAGTAAAATCATTAAAAATATTTAAGAATAAGTTGAACTAAAGAGACCAAGGGACTATATCTTGAAAGCCACAGGATGTTGCTGGAAGAAATTAAACATGAATAAACAGAAAGATATTGTGTCCACAGACTAGAAGACAGTATTGTTAAAATGTTTACACTATGCAGAGCACCATAGCAAATTCAACATAATGACATTATGTTGACAATACCAATGACATTTGGACCATAAACAAATATTAAATTCATTTTTTAACATGGCCTTAAAAATAATTTATTGTTGGACGTTGGTGGCAAACGCCTTTAGTCCCTGCACTTGGGAGGCAAAGGCAGGCAGATCTCTGTGAGTTCAAAGTCACTCTGTGTGCAGAGAGAGTTCCAGGACAGGCTCCAAAACAATACAGAGAAACCCTGTCTCAAAACAACAACAACAAAAAAATAATTTAACTTTATGTTTATGTGTATTGGTGTGAAGGTGTCACATCTCCTTGTGGTGGAGTTTACAGACAGTTGTGAGCTGCCATGTGGGTGCTGGGAATTGAACCTGGGTACTCTGGAAGAGCAGTCCTAACCTCTGAGCCATCTCTCCAGCTGCCAAGTCTTAAATTCTTATGAAAATGGAATGTCAAAGGACTCCAAATTGCCAAGATAATCTTCAAGAAGAAAGAGAACTGGGCCCCCAATTGCAGAACATATTATAAAGCTACAATACTCAACTGAAGTAAAGACAGGTGAGTGGGATAGAGGAGGGGGGCTGGAAGTCAATCCTCAGTAGGTGGCCAAGGCTACACAAAGGGACGTAATAGACTGCTCTGCAATGCAACAAATGGTAATGAGGAGACTACACACACACACAGACACACACACACTAAAATTGGGAACAAGACAAGGCTGTCTACTCTTTCCATATTTATTCAATATAGTACCTGATGTTCTAGCTGGAGCAACAAGACAAATGAAGGTGGTCAAAGGGATACAAATTGGAAAGGAAGAAGTCAAAGCATATTTATTTGCAGATGATACTATAGTATACATAAGTGATGCCCAAAAATTCTACCAGGGAACTCCTACAGCTGATAAACACCTTTAGTGAAATGTCTGAATACAAGATTAACTAAAAAACATCAGTAGCCCTCCTATATACAAATGACAAATATGCACACCTTTAATCCTAGCACTCAGGAGATAGAGGCAGGCAGATCTCTGAGAATTCAAGGTCAGCCTGGTTTACAGAGCGAGTTCCTGGACAGCCAAGGCTACACAGAGAAACCCTGTTTCGAAAAACCAACCAACCAAACAACAAAATAAACAACAGACTGAGAAAGGATAGCTAAAACAATCCTGTACAATAAAAGAACTACCAGAGGTAGTCACCATCCCTGACTTCAAGCTCCACCACAAAGCTATAGTAATAAAATTTGCATGGTATTGGCATAAAAACAGAGAGGTTGATCAATGGAATGGAATCAAAGACATAAATCCATATACCTATGGACAGCTGATTTTTTGACAAAGAAGACAAAATTATACAGTGGAAAAAAGGAAGCATCTTCAACAAATGGTGCTGGTCTAACTGGATGTTGGCATGTAGGAGAATATAAATAGGTCCATGTCTATCAGCCTGCACAAAACTCAGGTCCAAGTAGATCAAAGACCTTAACATTAATTGAGAAACCCCTAACCTGATAGAAGAGAAAGTGGACAATAGCCTTGAACGTATTGGCACAGGAGACAACTTCCTGAACACAACACTGGTGGCTAAGATCAACACTGGCGCTAAGATCAACAATCAATAAATGGGACCTCATAACCCTGAAAAGCTTCTGTAAGTCATTAGGACAAAAGGGCAGCCTACAGACTGGAACCCCACATTTGAGAGAGGGCTAATTTCAAAAATACGTAAAGAACTCAAGAAACTAGATATCAACAAACTAAATAATCCAATTAAAAATGGGGTACAGATTTAAACAGAGAATTCTCAACAGAAGAATCTCAAATGGCCGAGAAACACTTAAATGTTCAACATCCTTAGCTGACAGGGAAATGCAAATCAAAATGTCTTTAAGATTCTGTATAACAGAATGGCTGAGATCAAAAACACAAGCCATGCTGGCAAGGATGTGGAGCAAGGGGAACACTCCTCCCCTGCTGGTGGGAGCGCAAACTTGTACATCCACTTTGGAGATCAATACAGCAGAATCTCAGAAAACTGGGAGTTGATGTACCTCAAGACCCAGCTATACCACTCCATCCTGCCGCAAGGAAGCATGCTCAGTTATGCTCATGGCAACTTTATTCATAATAGCCAGAAAATGGAAACAACCTAGATGTCCCTTAACTGAAGAATGAATAAACAAAATATAGTGCATTTACACAATAGAAGATTACTCAGCTACTAAAATAAATGTCATGAAACTTGCAGGCAAATGGATGGAACTAGAAAATAAATAAAATCATTCCAAGTGAGGTAACTCAGACCCAGAAAGACAAAACAGAGACTGAACGGACAACCAGGGAGCCTGCATGGAACTGACTCTGCACATGTTTTACAGTTGTGTAACTTTGTCTTCTCGTGTGAGCAGGGCTGACTCTTTTGCCTGTTTTGGGACCCTTTATTCCTGCTGGGTTGCCTCATCCAGCCTTAATACAAGGGGAGGTGTCTAGCCTTACTGCAACTTGATATGCTGTGTTTGATATCCATGGGAGGCCTGCCCCATTCTGGAGAGAAATGGAGGAGGAGTCCATGTGGGGGACAGAGGGCAGGTGGGAGAGGGAGGGGCTGAAAGGAGGAGATAACTCCCTGGGTGAAGTAGAGGGCAAATCTTGTGACTCTGGATTTGGTCATGCCTTCTTTGATATAACCCCCAGAAGAAAAAAAAAAAAAAAGCAACAAAAGCAAAAGCAAAACAAACAATAACAACAACAAAACCCTGATGCTGTGGAATAATCCTTGTACACTGTGAAGATGTACTGCTCTCATTGATTTAACAAAGCGTCAACTGGCCCATAGCTAGGCAGGAAGAGGTTAGGCAGGAGAGCCAGACCGAGAGAATGATGGGAAGGAGGATGAAGTGGCCAGCCAGATGTAGGGGAAACAGGACATGTGCAAAATGAGGGGAAAGGCCACAAGCCATGTGATAGCAAGTAAAGGAATAAAATGTGTTAGTTTAAGAAGTTAGTTAGTAAGCTATTGGCCAAGCATTTATAATTAATAATAAGTTTCTGTGTGGCTATTTGAGAGCTGGCTGGTGGGACGGAAAAGTCCACCTATAAGACATGGTAAGGGAGATGGCTCGGTGGGTGGAGGCACTTATTACCAAGCCTGAGGGCCTGAGTTCCATCCTCTGGACCTACATGGTCAAGGGGAGACCTGACTCCAGCAAGTTGTCCTCCGGCTTCCACATCCATTCTGTGACACACCTGTGGCTCCACCCCCACCTCATGCATAGAGAGGGAGGTTTGCAATCAAACAAAACCAGAAAATAAAAAGTGTTGGCTAAGATGTGAAGAGACCAGAACTCTCATGATGCACTATCGAGGAGACTGCAAAATGGCACACTTGCCATGACAAAAAGTCTGAAGGTCCTCAGAAAATTAAACCCAGGGCTGGAGAGATGACTCAGTAATTAAGAGTACTTACTTAGCAGCCATGAGGACTGAAGTCTGGGCCCCAGCAGCCAGATAACAAGCTGAGCATCTTGCAAATGCCTGGGACTCTAGGTCTGAGGGAACTCTCTCTCTCTCTCTTCCTCTCTCTCTCTCTCTCTCTCTCTCTCTCTCTCTCTCTCTCTCTCTCACACACACACACACACACCTGTTCTGGCCACCTAACACGCAGGCACATGAGCGTGTGTGCCCTCACAGACACATGCACACAAATCTTTTTTTTAATTAAATGTAGAATAACCGTATAACCCAACAGTTCAACTTGTGGGTATACATCTGAAATGGAAAAAGTAGTGAAAACAGAAAACACAAGGTCAAAGAGATACATGTACACATTTCCTGAGGCATTATTCACAATTGCCTAGTGATAGCAGTGGCCTAAATGTCTACCAACAGGTGAACAGATAAAGGAAATGTGACAAAAACACACAACAGAATATTTCTCAGTCTTAAAAGGAAGAGACCGTGGGCATGTGCTACAATGAAGCCTTAAGGACTGACCAGTTCGGGGAGTATGAACCTGATATGAGTCCCAGCCTCAGAATGGACTAAGACAGTAACAAAAAAGACAACCACTTTGTGAGATGTATGAGGTACTTATAACTCCCAAACTCTTCCTGGGAGGCAGGCAGCTGCCAGAAGTTTGGGGGATCTGATCCAAAGAGAAGCTCCATTTTGCAAGATGAAAAGATTCTGGAAATTAGTCTTCCAACAGTGGGGTCTGTGGTTGGCTGCTGTAAAAGGTCATTTCAAAATCGTAAAGATGCGAAACTTTCTGCTTTGTGTTTTGGACCACAAGAAGAAAAAAGACTTTCAAAACATCGTGCTTGTTAAGAAATCTCAGTCAAGTCCCTTTACAAAGTTGCAAGCAACAGCCAGGAAATTGGGTCACGTTCTAGAACCGCATTACAATCTAAAGCGTCCCTATCTGTTTTGAGACAGCTCTCTCTGTGTAGCTCAGGCTAGCCTCAACTTTGCCATCCTCCTATCCTAGCCACTGGGATTTCAGGTGTAGCCACCATGTTCGGTTGAAACTTTCCGACTATGATACTGATTGATATCACAGTCACTGATATGATGCTGTGTACAGTTAGAGGCACAGGTTTTAAACAGGGAGAAAATATGATCAGAGAGGCTCACTTTTGAGCTGGATATTAAAATATGTAGACTGGGGGACGGGAAACACCAGGGCAGAAGGAGGAAAGTCAGGGAGGAAAGACGGAAAAAGGCAGGATGTGTGGTGAGGAGAGAGAGGGAGGGGGGAGAGAGGGAGGGGGAAGGAGGGGGAGGGAGAGAGAGAGAGAGAGAGAGAGAGAGAGAGAGAGAGAGAGAGAGAGAGAGAGAGAGAGAGATGGAGGCTGGAGAGAAGAGAGAAGACCTTAGAGGGTAGAATTCAGGGCTGGACCAGGCGCTGATGGAAGCTGAGGCACGTGAGACACACGGAGCCTGACAAAGGCACGGCTTGGAAATTTGAAGATGGTGGCGTTCCGACTCAGGGCACCTACTGCTGCTCCTAGGCAGCAGGCAGTGAGGCAGCCCTGCTGGTAGCAGGCAACCTTCCCTTGACCCCGTCAGGAAGTCACCAAGAAATCCCCCATTCCCATAAATTAAAGACTACAGTGGTAGCCTGACAGTTTAGGGGAAAACAGCAGGAGCTTCGCAGCTGTCCCTGCCAGTAGGGGTCTTTAGCACCCCTGGCCAGGAGTGGGGGTAGGTAAGGTAAGATTCATTCAGGTTTCCTGAGACCACTTAGGGTGAGAAGGGAGGGACATGAAGCTTTCTTGATCATCTTCTACAGAGTCAGCCTCTGCTTCCAAGGGGAGCAAGGTGGGGGGGGGGACACTGGTGATGGAAATGGGCTCAGAGTCCGTGACTGGAGGATCCTGGGCCAGCCAGAGTGAGAAGCAATTTAACACTGGTTCTTACCCCTACCCCACAGCTCTGGTGCTAATTGATTACTATTGGAGTTTAGGAAGACAAGATTGCAAGACGTTCATATATCCCACCGACCCAGGAAGCTCCTGCCTCCACCTCCTAGGTGTTGGGATACCAGACATTCACTATGACATCTTATTCATGAAGCTATTGAGGATCAAACCTTCAGGCAGGCTCCGGTACTCTACCCACTGAGCTCAACCCCCAGCCCCTCAGCCTGTATCCTTAAGCAGTGGTTCTCAACTTTCCATTGCTGTGACCTTTAATACAGTTCCCCATGTTGTGGTGTCCCCCAACCATAAGATTATTTTCATCGCTACTTCATAACTGTAATTTTGCTACTAGTATGAATTGTAATGTAAATATCTGCGTTTCCCGATGACCTTAGGTGACCCCTAAGAAAAGGGTTGTTGACACCCCAGAGGAGTCTCGGACCCACAGGTTGAGAACCACTGTTCTAAAGGCTTAGTTCAGGAAGAATGGACTTAATACCATCCACAGCTGCCATAGGGCTTTCATTATGCACCAGAAAGCAATGTCAATTTTTCAGATCACTGAACTTAACCTTCCCAGTTGCTCTAGGTGTTAAGTAACGTTGTTACAGTGTCATTTCTTAGCTCCTGGTAAGTAGAGGCTGCAAGAAGGTAATAGCTTTCTGGAGATTGCAATGACCCTATCCTTCCAGCTACCTGACAATGTAGCACAGTGGTCAAGGCTAGTCACCTTCCCTGAAGTGGCTCATGGGGACTTGAATGAGGCACTCCAGACCCCAACAATCAAGATAAAGAATGTTTGAGTACATTGGGAAGTAGAGACAGATGCATCAAGAAGTTCAAGGCCGGCCTTGGTACATAGTGAGTTTGAGGCCAACCTGGCCTGCTTGAGACCCTGTCTCAAATAAACAAAACAAAACAAGAATCAAAATTAAATATCTGAGGATGTGGCTCCGCGTAGGAACCCTTCCCAGATGGACCAGGCTCTAGGTTGAGTTCCCAGGCCCCTTATAGTAATCTACGACACACAACAAAACCCCTTAATTAGAGGATTTGGGATGACTTCAGATCCTGGGGTAACTGGGGTTTTTTTCTGTGGGTTTGTCTCTTTTGAGATTTCCAAGTTCTGCAGTCAGTTGTGAGCCTTGCCTGTGACCCACCCCCAATCCCGCCTGTGGGGCCCTTAGGAAGCTGACCTTCCTGCCTCCTCCTTCCTCTGCAGTTAAATTCCAGCGGCAGACACAAGCACCTGGGCAATAAAGATCTCCCCGCTGACCAGCCACATAGGATGCAGGGAAAGTCAGCTCACCCGGCCCCCACTCCTACTGTCTGTTTCCACTGCTGATCTGGAAGAGCCCCAAGTGAGAGGACCAGGGCTCTCAATAAGCCTCTGGGTCAGAGGCTGACTTTCTGATGAGCCATGCGCATGCTCACTTTCTAAAGCCCTGCTATTGGCTACCTACCAAAAGGGAAGATGGTCCATTGGGTTTTGCTGAAACTTCGCTTGAGTCCAGAAATCTCTTTTCCCCACACCCTTGGCCCTCAGTCGACTGGAGAGTGGCTAGATGCTGCAAGGTGTCAACATAACTAGAGGACCAAGAGTGGCAGGCACCGGCGGGGAGAGAGCTGAAGCTCTAGGTGGGTAGGGCATGCCCACCCAAATGATTCACTCGCCTGAGTTAGTCAGAGTGGTTTATCCCACCTGCTAGGTTTAACCACTGCGGTTCTAAAGGGCCCCTCCTTTAGCCAGGAGGATGCACTGCAGTCATCCCCAGCACATCTAGAAGGAGCTGTAAGCCTCGGGTCAGATACCAATGAGGGCTGGGCGGGGAATCTTCTGAAGGTGCGCAGTTTGGAGTTTAGGATCCAGGAGCTTGTTTCACTTCTTAGAGGACCAAATCTGGTTTGTCTGATTTCCCAGACGAGAGACTTTCACCCGCAAAATAGAAACATCCAGGTTGACCTGGACTTCAAGATCTTCCTGCCTCAGTCTCCTGAGTCCTGGGATTATGGTCTTTTGCCACCTTGTGTTCCTTCAAATTCTGTCTCCCTTTTCACAGTGTGGAATGGAGATGCCAAGAAAACCTACGTCCCCCATTTTTGCAAACTTGTGGGACTCAAAAGGCAAAAACAAACAAAATCCCACTAGGTCAAGGGGCTTACGAAGGGAAACCCAGTAAGTTCTCCTTTGTGCCTCCCCGATCTAATTAGGTCCAGAGAGTTTCTTTTTGAGGTCAGGTCACTGGGCAGTCCCCATCAGGAGAGAGTATAAGAGTGTTGGCGAGGAGCAGTGCACTTTCTGGGCAAGGTGGGAGAGGAGGCAGGGGACCAGACAAAAGGTGGCGAGGGTCTAGGCAGGCCTTATGAGAAGATGAGAACCTAGGGAGGAGAGAAATGGTTTCTCTCTGACCCCTGGGGCTTCCGTTCTCACTAGCCATCTTTTTCATACTCCCTGCCATGGCTGGCCTTGGCACTTGCCTCCACCCACCTGCCTCTCTGACTTTCCCAAGGCTGATGTGGTCCCCAAAGAGGACTCCTTGCAGCACAGACTTCCCCGAGGCCCACCAGACCTTGTTGAGGTGAGCTGCCTGCTAAATATAGGCATCGCCTCTGTGTGGTGATACTTCTGAGCAGTTTGCCCCAAAACACACTCTCCCGAGACCCTCATCTCTCCCATCCCCGACACAGACCTGTATCCTCTGCCTCTGGGCTCCTGATATGGTCCTAACCACCAAGCCTCAGTCCTGGCTGAATGATAAACTTCAGCTATGGCTCTGGGACCATTTGGAGGCTATTAGAGTGTGGCCAGAGCAGAGGCAACCTAGCTCAACAAGGGTCCTCTGCAGTGTGAGCCCTGACCCTCCATCCCATGTATCCTCCAAATCCTCCCTGACCCCATATGCCATTTTCTCACACACATGCTTTGCAGAGACCCAGAAATGCTGGAGGAAAAAAAAAATACCATCCCCATCACCAGAGAATTTTAGAACTCCTACAGTATAAGCCCTCCCCTACATTTCAGTATGACAACTCTTTTTGAAGTTTACAGTAAGGGCTGCTAGGCTGAGAGGACAAACAATTTGCCCAGGGTGACACAGTAAAGTCCTTCCCACCACCTACCTGACCGTTCTTTTTTCCGTCTAGTTGATTTCTTCTCCGTCTCACTGACAGTGCTCCCAAGTACCATGTAGTCCTCACCGGATCCTCCAGTGCCCTCCACCAGGCCTGGGCTGCCAGCCCCCATCTCTCTGGCGCTCCCAGCTGAGCCTAGGTTGAGCCTTTGCCCAGCTTCAGAGATGGGGAAGTGCCAGTCAGGGGTCTGTGGGAAGGCAGGATGTTGCTCATTGAAGATGCGCTCCGCCCGGGGCAGGCTATGTGGAGTGGCTGCCAGGCAGGAAGCAGAGAAGTCGGGGTATGCTGCTGTCGCTGGGAAATCTGATTTTTGGTGGAAGGAAAATGGGGTTGGTGGATAATGGGACAGCCCTGAAGCGCTGCTGCCTTCTGAGTGGGGGTTTCGGAGGCAGCCCCAGACAGGGGCTGGGGGGTGGGGGTTCCTCACGCAGCTGTTGGCCACCGGATCCATTTGCTGTCCGCTGCTTGCCTCAGTCCGTTCTAAGGTGTTGCACTGCACTTCTTCTATTCAGAGTTTTGTAATTAAAAAAATTAAACAGTAGAGGAAAATGTTGGATGGAAAATTTACCCTAGGCACCAAAACAAAAATTTTGCCTCCAAGTCCACAAACACGTGGCCAGTAACACACTTGTACATGCCCACACCTGTCTTCCTTTTCCCTGACCCAGGCTGGCTATCGGGATCCCTTGTGCATGTACTTGTGGCCTATAGCACTAAACATTTTGACTGTCCCACCTCTGACCCACCCACACGGACAAACTCTCTTCCCGGGGACCCTGAGTGAATGCCTGCGGAGGGCTGGACCCGGTTGCCCAGACACACTTTTAAATCCTGCGGTGGGGAGAGAGTGACAAATTTCTGAAGTGAAATGTGAGAGTGGAGAGGGAGGGGTCAACCCACTCGCACACGCTCCCCTCCAACCAAAACGGAGCAGGCAACATTATCATCAGAAACCTTATACCCACTTCTAATGGCATTTGCAGACATAGACTTTTAAAGAAACATTGTTTTATTTTTTTTTTTTTTAAGGAGAGAGTATGTGCGTGCATAGGCACACACACACACACACACACACACACACACACACACACACACACACACACACACACCACTCTTTGAGTGCCTCTGGTAACACAATAAAGTTATTTTTATTGCCTTGTTAACAAAATTCCCCAAGTCTTGGATTTAGAAAAAGCCCCCAGAGGAATCCAAAATCTACCAAATGCCAAATTTTGGGGAGCAAAAGGGGAAGTGGGTGCAAAAGTCAAGCTTGGAGAGTGCATTGATTTAGGGATTTGCTACCTCTCCCTGGAGTGACAGAAGGAAGAGGGAGGGGAATTAAAAGCAATTCTCTCTCTCTCTCCCCCCCTCTCTCCCTCTCTCTCTCTCTCTGGTGAGAGTTTTGGCAACCCAGTGGTTTGGTCTGGTGTATAAAGAAAGACGTACTTCAGACCCCCCCAAAAAAAAAAGGAGAGAAGAAAGAAAGAAAAAGAAAAGAAGAAATTTCTCTGTCGAAAGTTCAAAGTGCCTTTCTCACTTCTCAGTAGCAAGAAGAGAGAAAGCACCTGTCTCTTCACCCCGCAGCCACCTTCGAGAACTTCCATGCCAGTTAGCCACACTGCTAAAGAGCAGCCAAATGATTTGTCTCCAAAGCAGAGGCTCTTAAGTCCTCGAAGTCTCTAGGGACTGTTCCCACCTGTTGCCTGTCCACACCACCGGTCTCTCCCTCCTGCTTCCCTTTCTCAACCTCTGGCAGCATCTTTGGAACCCTGGGTATGAAGACAGGAACCCAGGGACCTCCATCCCCTGAGAGTTCACCCCAAAGGGAGTTCCCAAGGGTCTTCCTGGCTTGTGTATGTGAGAGGGTGGTTGGCCCAGGTGCCATTTCACCTTGCTTGTCATTCTACATCAGTGATGCTCAGCCTTCCTCATGCTGCCGGCCTTTAATACAGTTCCTCATGCGGTGACCCCAGCCATAAAATCATTTTTGTTGCTACTTCATGCCTGTACTTTTGCTACTGTTATAAATCATAAGGTAAACATTCATGATTTCTGATAGTCTCAGGTGACCCCTGTGAAAGGGTCATTTGACCTCCAAAGGGGTTGAAACCCATAGATTGAGAACTGCTGGTCCACACTGTGGGAATGCCTCACTAGCTTCTCAATCTCCAGAGGTGTGACATCATTTCCATAGAGATTTCCACTGGCTCAGAGCAGCAGAAAGCCCGTGTGGTGTGAACTCTGTGGGCTGGTCTCAGACACAGGACTCCCAGACAGGGGCAGCGGGTACTAGGTGAATACAGGTCCCCAGTTAATCCCCGTGACAGCACACCTCACCTCTCTGGGCCTCATCAGGCGATTTAGCCCCATACTCACAGGGCAGTGTGTCCTCTCCATGCCCCCATCTGCAGCAGCCCCCTCAACAGCAAGCCCGCTTCTAACCATCTGACATTTCTGGGAATGAAGCATGGAGAGACTGAGAAACTTGTACCAGGCCACGTTGCAAGGAAGCACTGGCTGTACCTGTCAACCTGCCTGGGAATTTTACTTTCCCAAATCACCTTGTTTGTAAGTGGTGTGTGTGTGTGTGTGTGTGTGTGTGTGTGTGTGTGTGTGTGTGTGAGTGTGTGTGTATGTGAGTGTGTGTGTGAGTGTGTGTGATATTTGTGTGTGCATATAAAGTCCAGGTGTCTTTTTTGATTGCTCTATACCTTTTTTAAAAATTCGTTTTTGAGACAGGGTCTCACCTTATAACCCTGGCTGTTCTTAAACTTTTTCTGTAGACCAGGCTGGCCTCAAATGCACAGAGATCTGCCTGTCTCTGCCTCTCTCTCTCTCTCTCTCTCCCTCCCTCTCTCTCTGTTTTTCCTTTTCTTTTTTGAGACAAGGTCTCTCACTGAACCTGGAGCTTACCATTTATTTGGCTAGGCTGGTGGCCAGAAATTCCTTAGAACTGACCCATCTCTGCCCCCATGCCATGGCCTGTACTGGTACCTCAGAGCCCAGATTTTTCCTTTAGTGCTGGGAACCCACATTACACACTGAGCCCTTCTCCCTGACCTGTATTTTGTTTTTGAGAAAGGGTTTCATTATATAGCCCAGGCTAACCTGGAATTCACTTGGTAGCCCAGGCTGGCCTCGAAGTCACAGCCCATCTGTCTCAGCATTCTAAGTGCTGAGATTGGAGTTGTGTGCCCCAGGCTGGGTCACCTGGAATTTTGAATAAAACTGTTTTTGTGAAAGGCAGAGTGGGCAAGAGACGATGGAGGCTCCTATGTCTACTCCTTGTTAACCTGGTGATTCTAAAGGGAGAAGGTGTGGGCAGGAGAAGGCGCAGAGAGGTTTCCATAGGAACAGCCCTTGTGAGGCCATGGTGTTGGAGGGAGCACACAGGAGGGGCAGGCCAGAAGGAAGATGGGGCTGTCAGCTCCTTAGGAAGCCCTGGGGGCCTGACCTGTCAGGCTGTAACAAGATCCCTGTTGGGCTGTCCTTCTCACATCTGGCTCAGGGTCTCCATCCCAGGGAGGCCCCCTTGGCCCTTTGCCCTGGGAAAGGGTGGGCACTGGGTTATGGTGGGGTAGGTGGAGAGGTCAGGAAGGGCATAGGGTGGGTGCACAGCAGGATGCTCTGTGCTGGGAACACAGGACCTGGCACCCCGTGCCCCAGCAGCTGCTGATGTCTGTCAGCTCCCCTGGGGGGCACCACAAGGCCACCACCTCTACATCTTCCTGACAGGCCCCTCTTCTGAGGCCAGGAAAAAATAACAGCAGCCCCCTCCTGCAGCAACCCATTTGTCAGATGAAGGCTGGGCACTGCACCTTTAACCTCCTCAAAGTCAGCAGCTCCCTGTCAAGGCCCTGTGGGGCCAGGGAACAAAGATAGATGGAGGTGACCGCGTTTGCTTGCAGAGAAAGCTCTTGGCTGCAGCCAAGGGGAGTGGCCCAGAAGGGAGGGGCCCTGGCTTCTGGTGTTGCTGGAGGTAGCTGAGAGAGAGAGAGAGAGAGAGAGAGAGAGAGAGAGAGAGAGAGAGAGAGAGAGAGGGAGAGATGACAAAAATCTGGGGAGGTCCCAAGGACCCTGGAGGTCATCCAGCTGGGTGGCACCTGAGCCATTCCTCAGAATGCTGAGAATATCCTCCATTGCTCATGACAAACAGGCACTCCTGGACCAGACAGGCCTGTTTCTGAGCTGGCCACCTCAGCCACCTGTGTCTGGAGATGCTGAAGATCAGTAGGAAGTCCCTATTTAGGGAATCTATTCTTGCCATCCCTGAGCTCTGTGTTTCTCAGTTGTGAAATGACATTGATAGCACTGGCCTCGGAGGGCTGTATGAACGTAAAAGAGCTGATACCTCAGGCAAGTGTAGGCTGGCAGAGAAGGCAAAGGCATATGGAAAGCATGGGCCTCTTCTTTCCTTAACTATGTAGAATCCCCATTAGATCGAGAGATGCCCACCTTAGCCCCCCCTCTCTGTGTGTGTGTGGTGTAAATGTGTGTGCATGTGGAAACCAACCTCTAATGTCATTCCTCAGGGTACCAACTTGTTTTTTGAACCAGGTCTCACTGACCGGAGCTCAGTACTTCAGCTAAGAAGACTGGTCAACAAGCCCCAGGGATCCCTTTGTCCCTTCCTTCCCAGTGGCTGGATGTGGAGCACTCACCGCCACACTCAGCTTTTTACATGGGTTCTGGAGCCAAACTCAATGCTTTGTGCTTGCAAGATAAGCACTGTACCTACTGAGTCATTTCTCCAGCCCACAAATTCCTTCATCTCTGGCTATGCAACACATACAATATAAGCATGGTTTGGGGAATCAGGAGGGTGTGGGTTTGAATCCCAGCTCTGCCATTAATTAGTTGAATGGCACCAAGCAACTCATTTGATCGCATGAGCCTCATTTTTCCTTTCTGTAAAATGGAAATAAATTTCCTCCTTGTTGAGTTTCAAAATGGGGTCACTTATGCAAACTTTTGTGACAGCCCTATACATGATAGTGGCATCTCCTCTTTCACTGTTCTATTGCTGTGAAGAGACACCATGGCCAAGGCAACTCTTATTAAAGAAAGCACTTAATTGGGGACTTCCTTACAGTTTCAGGGAACATGGTGCGGGAGAAGTAGCTGAGAGCTACATCCTGATCCGATGACTGAGAGACAGACTGGGGCTGTCATGGGTTTTTGAGCCTTCAAAGCCTAACCCCAGCGACACACTTTCTCCAACAAGGCCACGCCTCTTAATCCTCTTAATCCTTTCAAACTGTGCCTCTCCCTCATGACCAAGCATCCAAACAGGAGCCCGTGGAAGTCATTCTTATTCAAACCACAATACACCCTATGATAAAACTAAGATTGTTGTTGCCAGATGTAAGGACATGCCAGGTGTAAAATACCAAAGCACCTCATGAGAGGGTGTCAGTGGTGACAGGCAGAGGCGCTGTCCCCACTGTCACCCTAAGCAATGTGAGGAACTCTCCTAATGTTTTAGAGATTGGCTTGGGCCATATGGCAGTTTGATACTGAAAGGAATTTCAGGACTAGCCAGTTTGTGAAGCAGAGTTGGGAGCCATGGGTTTTATTAACAATTTTTTTTTTTTAACTTTAGACTGAAGAGGAAGAAAGTCATACCTGAGAGCACTGGGGGGGTGTGCTTCCCGAGAGAGTGAAAGTAAGACACGCCCGGATGTGGGCACCTGGCTTTTCCAAGAAAGAGTAGACAATGACTGGTCTTAGTCTCTGCCTTAGTTACAACAGCTCCAAAGGTTACTAAGAAATTCTTCCTCTCCTCTGATAAGAGAAATAGATGAGATGGCTGTAGAAATGTCTTAGATGGAATGATCACTGGATGAGTCAAAATCCCAAGCTATGTTTGGACACTGGCTTTAGTTTAAGGCTTGCTTTCCCTGTAATGGGGTTTCTGGATTCTGGAAACAACAGCTTCTGATTGGGCAGAAAGCCCGGGAGTGGTTGGGGAATATGCTAGGGTTCCTGCCTATCTTCTTGTGAGAGGCTACCATGCGATTCCAGGGTAAGGAATGTCTTCCTTTCTTCTCATCTCCTGCATCAAGGGGACAGCATGACCGTTAGCATCCACTCCCTCGTGAGAGCATGCCAATCACACAAACCAGCACATTCTGGGCAGGCCACCTGCCCATCCATCCCTCAGCCAGACAGGGTCTCACTATGTATCCCTGATTGCCTTGAAGTTCACTGTGATGACCAGGCTGGCTTCAAACTCTCAGACATCCTCTTGCCTCTGACTCTCGAGTGCTGGAACTAAAGGCATGTGCCTCCATGTCCAGTTCCCAAGCAGGACGCTAAGAGATGGAGACAGAACCAATCTGAGTGTGTTAGGCATGGCTGTGGTTAGGACTAGAAATCTGGAAAACTCAGATTACTGAAGGGGCAGACACAAAGATGACTGATTGCCTTGCCTATAAGCCAAATCCTCAGGTGACAATCCAGGCTGTTTTAGCAACACCTCTTAGTCTCAGTGACCCAGCACTGTGTCTTTTTGAGGTTTGTTTGTTTGTTTTACCTGCATGTGTGTCTATGTACCATATGTGTGCTTGGTGCTTGCAGAGGTCAAAAGAAGGCATCAAATCTCCTGGAACTAGAATTACAGATAGTTGTGAACCACCATGCTGGAGCTGGGGGCCAAACTCAGGTCTTCTGTGAGAGCAAAAAGTGCTCTTAGCCACCGAGCCATCTCTCCATCCCTGTATCTTTCTGCCTTAATCTTCCTCTGGACCTGTGTTTTATACACACAGATGGCTGTTCACACTCGTGTTATATTCTGAGTTCCCCAAGGAACTCAGAAGGGACAAGGGGCAAGACTGGTACCCTCTTTGCATCTCTGCCCACTGGAAGAAGCTTTTCTGGAAGTCTTGTTAAACCTTGGCATCTTGTTCCATTGAGCGGACCTATGCACTTGGTCATGTAGAGTCCCACGGTGGGGGGTGGGGACCCCAATAAGCCTTCCTTCTTTGTCCCCACCAGAACTGTCCTTGAGGAACAGGGGTAAGATGAATGCCAAGTAGAATACAAAACACCCCCATTCAGTGTGTCATCAAATACTTGGGACATGTTTAGACTTAAGGAGAAAAAACAACAACAAAAATAAAAACAAACAAGCAAACAAATAAACAAAAAACCCAGAAAACTGGTATGTATCTGAAATTCAAATTTAACTGGGTACTTTTCTTTTTCTTCTTAATCTTCCCATCTTTGTAAAGACCAGACTCCTGTTTCACATGGGAAAGGCTCTGGCTTTGGTTTTTGAGTAGTCCCAGGAAAGCAAGAGAAGCCAAGGGTGGCGAGGAGGGCAGAGCAAAGGTGGCCCAGGTGCAGAGGGTGAGGACCCTGGCAGTACCCGGGCAGGAAGCACTGAAGGAGGAGGGGCCACAGGCCCCAGCAGGAGCCTGGGATACTGGCCACTCCCTTTGCTGGGCCTCCCTTTCCAACTCTTTCTTTCCGGGCAACAGAGCCATTATGTGGGGGACAGTTAAACGGGTAGGACAGCAAGCCAGCGATTTATGTGGTGTGGGAACAGCTCCGGCTCCCTCACTGTTTACCCAGCAGTATTTTTTAAACCAGAAATCAGCATGCAGGGAACCGCAGCTGTGAATTATGGGCTCTGGCTGGAAGGGTCATGAGGGCGCCTTTTCCAGAGTGCTGCCCACCAGACTGCCTCTTTCCAGTTCTGTCCAGGTGGGAAGGTCCTACGAGGAAATCCAGCATCCCCGAGTGGTAGTGGCTAAAGCTATAATGATCATTCTGTGTAGACACAGAGAACCCACATGAGAGCTGAAACCAGCTGGACTGAGACTTGGGGGGACATCGGAGGTCGGAACCCTCTGCCCTACGGCATTGCCAACTTTGCCTTGCGTGAACATGTGCTGAGTTTTACCAGGTCTTTCCATTTTTCATAAGAAGCCAAAATTCTGCACTTTTAAAGTAAGCAGTCTCTCCATTGTTCTTGTATTTATTTATTTATTTAATATGTGCGTGCACTTGCTTGTTGAATCCTCTAGGACAGCAATCTCAACCTTCCTCATGTTGCAACAACCCCCAACCATAAAATCATTATTGTTACTACTTCATAACTATAATTTTGCTACTGTTATGAACCATATTATAAATATCTGATAGACACAACATCTGATATGTGACCCCTGTGGAAAGGGTCCTTCAACCCACAGTTGGTCCTCTGTTATCTTATAGTGCTGGGAGGCAGCTCGCCCCAGCCCCTCCTGGCTGTTTGTGGGGAGGGGACAGTAGCAGAAAGCAGAGGTACTGGCATCGCCACACCCTCTCTGTCTTTGTCCATTGCAGAGCACTAGTATAGGAAAAGCAGACGCCTTGGAGGGCTAGGGACAGCGACTCTTAACAAGCTTCTATTTCTTCCACAAGCTGCTTCTGTACTTAACCAAAGGGCCTCAGAGCCCACAGTGTCAGAATATCTGGAACCACAGCAGGTTGGTGATTCATTTGATTGTGGAGAAATCTGAGGCCCAGAGAGGTTAGGACATTGTCTAAGAGATGAGATGAAAAAAAAAAAATCAGGTTTCTTTGATTTCCTGGCTTTCTTCTTGGATCCCACCTGGAAGCAGAAAAAGATTCAGGGGAATTTTAAGACCGCCCCCCCCCCCACACACACACCACTTTCAGGGTGGTTTGGCTACAGAGCGAATGTCAGATCTCCCAGTCTGGGGAATTGGAGCAGGGGAGCCCTATGGAAGAGAACCTTTTAGTTCAGGGCAGGGAAGAGTCAGGGCAGCTGAGACCCCACGTGGGGTTTATGGTTTCTTGAGTGTCAGAGTGATAAAAAATGTGGTTATTTCCAGCTTGCAGCCGCCCAGGGTCTGTCTTGTTCTAATTGAAGAAATAAACAATTTCCCTGAAAGCATGGTTAGCCTAGGACAGAGGCGCATGGGATATCTGCGAGGGAGAGCCACAGTCTGGAAGGACTTTGTGTTTAGACTATACAGGGAAGAGAGGGAAATGGCCTTGCCTGAGCCCAGAGAGCACATGGATGCACACGCTAGTGTCCACAGCCGAGGATCTGCTCCTTCGACCCGACGAGTCCCTGCATAGAATTCACATATGTGGATCACATGCCACACAAAATAGAATACAGGTAGGTTCAGGGCATCAGCACACTTGAGTATTCACAACAAATACTTTTAGACATGCTAGTGCTGTGTGTACCTCTTCCCTTCATGGCAGGGCCGCTATCATCTGTGCAAAATACTAAAGTGCGCGCGTACACACACACACACACACACACACACACACACACACACACACACTGTTCTGGTGTCTTCCATCTGGGGTTATCACTAGAGCCGAATTTTCTTTGTCTCCTCTCCTCCCCTTTGGTTCTGGGAGCTGACCTAGGGTTTTTTGAGTGGTCAGCAATCACTCTACCTCTGACCTACATTCCCAATAGTTGGTTTTCTGTATAACTCCCACTAGCCTGAAACTTGAGGTCTTCCTGCCTCAGCTGCCCAAGAACTGACATTACAGGAGTGTGGGAAAGACACCCTAATTCCCGTTTTTTGGTACCTGTATAGTTAATTTTCTAGTTCTTATTCTTTCAGATTATCTCTTGCCCTGGTCAAAAGATCCTGCTCTAGGGTCTCTCTGTAGAAGCTATAACTTAGGCCGGCGAGAAGAGGAAGAAAACGGCGCATCCCTGAGTGCAGAAACGTTTTAGCCAAGAAGCTATGCAGCAGTGAGTCAGGGAGTGCCATCTGGTGGTGATAATCGGAACCACAACAGGTCTGTAACAGCTCATTTCGTTCGGGAACTACAGAATTATTCTGATTCTAGAATGGTGTCCAATGGGAGGGGCCTGATAGAGGTGTTAAGTAGGCTTCTACTGGTCTTATGGCCTCATCATTGCTTGCACACACAGAACAGAAAATAGATTTGCCAGCAGAATTCTGAACCTTACCATTCCACAACAGCCTGAGTGGAAGAAGACACTGGAAACTCTCGTGAGCTGTCCTGGATTTGAGTCCATGATGTCCCTTTCCAGTGTCAGAGCTGGAAGATATGGTTTGAATCTTCAAACATACACAGGCTAAGAAAGTACCTAAATAGTGCCAGGCAGATAGGTACCTTTAACACAACACAGAAAAAGCAGAAGGCGTGTCTGAGGGTGAGACTCAATAACGGTTTTATCTATCATATACGCCTCAGTTGTAACCAGAAGAGCAAGAGGTAGGCATCAAATTCAGCAGTGACTCCCCATAACCCCACAGTGATGGTTTTTGTTTGTTTTTTGTTTGTTTGTTTGTTTGTTTTTTGTTTGGTTTGGTTTTTTGTTGTTGTTTTGTTTTTCGAGACAGAGTTTCTCTGTGCAGCTTTGTACACCAGGCTGGCCTCAAACTCTAGAGATTCGCCTGCCTCTCTGCCTCCTGAGTGCTGAGATTAAAGGCATGAGCCACCACTGCCCAGCGCCCATAGCCATGGTTTTAAAGCAGCCACTGACTACCAGGTTGGCTTGGGTAGGGAGCCTTGAACATGGAAAACCTGAGTCCCTATGCTATCCCGTGTGTGTGTGTGTGTGTGTGTGTGTGTGTGTGTGTGTGTATGTGTGTGTGTGTGTGATCACTAGAGGTCAACTTTGGTGACATTACTAAAGAGCAATCCACCTTTGTCTTTTTATTGTTATTGTTGTTTGTATGTTCTAGATATAGTCTCTGTTACTGAGTTCTGGGGTTCACTGCTTAGGCTACACTAGCTGACCTATGATTTTAGGATACTCTGTCTTCTCTGTCTCCCAGATTTTGGATTACAGGAAGACACCACCATGCCTGGCTTTGTATCGTAAATTCTAGGGATCAAACAGGTCCCTTTAGAACAATCACCAGACTGTTGAGCATTGTGTGTCAAGGTTGGTAGAGTTCTTCCCCTCAGCTCAGAGTCTGACCAAGCAGCCAGCTATCAGAATGGCTAACGTGTCAAGGACACAGTGGCAAAGCGGTCAGACTGGAGATAGAGTTGGAGCCGAGTGCTTGCTATCTAGTATGAAGGCAATTTTTTTAATGTGCTCACTTATTCCTTTAAAAAAAAAAAGTCTATCCTACCGCCTGGTGGGAGTAAACAAAGCAATACTAAAAGTTGTCTCCCTGTGTTTCACAGACATTACCCCATCTGCCATGCAGGCCCTGGGAAGTGTTACCCCAACTGTGTCTGGAGGTCCATGGGCACACCCTGACCTTGTGGGTTGCATCTTGGGCTGTGAGGTGAAATAAACTCTCCCTTTCCTTGCTTTAGTCAGGGTGTTTGATCACAGTAACAGAAATGTGACTAAGAGAGATGAGAACATGGAAACGTAGAACTAGGTACTCAGCAGCTCCCTCCCTAAGCTCCAGACCTCCCAGAACCAGGCATCTCCAAGTAGCCATCAGAACTGTGTGGCTTTGAGGGGTATCCCTCAGCTCTGTGCTCAGGGCCCCGGGAACCCTCACACCCCATTTTAAGCCAATTTCCCCGTGAACCCCTCAAATTCCCCTTTCTTAGGCAGGCTCACTTTTGCAAACACGTTTACTGTTCGTCAGTGTGCAATGTATGAAATGCAGCCTGAGCCATGGATGACCAGGACATCTGGTTTCTTACAGACTTGGGTTCGAGTCCTTCCTGAGCCAGTCCCTGCCTGGGTAACCTTGAGAGAGTTTCTAAGCCTTTCTGAGCCTTTGGGCAGTATGATAAAACAACATTTGAAGTTGCTGGTACACACACTGAGGTGTCACAGTGCTCAGGTTGTCACTATGGTCATAGTAGAATGATAGTTCAGAGAGAGGAAGCTGGTGCTTCTGAGTCTGGTGACGGTAGGGGACTGGTGGAAGAACAGGGTAACCAGCACTTCTTCCAATGTAGTTCCGGAAGAAACCAGACTTATACTCCATGGTGTGGGATATGCTCTGGGGCCCAGACAGCACTGCAGGAGAATCAGGTGTGGATGAGAGGCTGTTGTTTAGAAGGGACCCAGGTCCTCTTCTAGGCTGGCCTGGGCAGGTCTAGGGATGGATCTGGGAGACAAGACTCAGGAGTCCCTGGCAAGAGAAAAGCATGTGAGCAGTGTGTGTGTGTGTGTGTGTGTGTGTGTGTGTGTGTGTGTGTATGAGTGTGCATGCATATGTACACATGTAAACAATGCAAAGTTGAACTGGGGCAGGCAAAGCAATGGCTTAGATAGTGAGGAATGTTCTAGTAACAAGGAAGCAGAGAATACAGAAAGGGCCACTGGGAGCCAGGAGGCAGATGGCAGAATGTTACTTCTGGGTTAGAGGACAACCTCAGGGACCGCACTTGTTGGAGGAAGAATGGTGATGAGCATCGACACTAGGATGAAGGCTGGGGAGGCCCATCGGGGGGGAGGGGAGGCAGGAGGAAGGCAGTTGGAGAGAGAGAGAAGTGCCCTGGGGTGGGCTGCAGGCCTGGGGGGGGGGGGGAAGCTAGCTGGGCAGAAGGAGCAGGATGCTCAGCAGAGTCCCAGGACTGGCCACATCTTCTCAAGGTTCCCCAGGGAATTTTGCCGCAGCGGGTATGGTTTCAACAGGTCTCTAGGATTTTCTGTGAGTCACTGACTCGGGGCTCTATAGGTCTAGCATCTTATAAATCCAAGCAGGAGTGCGCGCTCACATCTGGGCCAGTATTGTCACTGCATATACTGACTGAGAGCAACCAATCCCAGGGCAGAAGGAAGAGCTGGAGGCAGTGACCCCCCCACCTTCACCCCCCCCCCCCAGCCCTAAGGTGTCAGTGAAGCTGGCTGCTTCCTGTCCGGTCATCTGCCTCTGAACTGTGGCTTTGGCAGGAGAGAGAACCGTTCAGCCTAGGAGAGTTGTGGCATTGTGAAGCAAGCTAGGGAAGAAAGATTGGCAAGCTTTGGAGGTCTGGAAGGGAGGGAGGCCCTCACAGATAGAGAGCACCCTCCCCATCTCGGCTATACCTGAACCCCAATCCCAGGTAACAAACTTTGACTGGATGCCTTTATTTTTCTAAAGAATCCAAGTGAGGGCTGGAGAGATGGTTCAGTGGTTCAGAACACTCCTTGCTCTTGTAGAGGACCCAGGACCCACACGGTGGCTTACAATATTACATCCGTAACTCCAGTCCCAGGGGATCTGATGCCCTCTTTTGACCTCCATGGGCACCAGGCATATATGTGGTATACAAACATACACGCAGGCAAATTCACACATAAAATGAATAAATCCATTTTTTTAAAGAAGAAGCTGGGTGTGTAGCATTCAGCTCTTCCCTATATTTTCTACCAGAGATATTTCCGAGTTGTTAGTCCAGCAGACATCACCAGTGTCTGCAGGGCAGCTGTCCTTGGTGCCTTGGCTACTGTGGGCAGTCTGTAGGTAAGATCCCCTTAGTTTTTATGTTTTTGTTCCAATGGAAAAAGAAGACCCTGCCTCTTGATGAACTCTGGGGTCGCTATTCCTGGCAGCAATGAGAGAGCCCCCACCCCCCAAATTAGGAGCTGGCCTAAGAGAAGCCAAGCCAGCGAGGACAGAGCTAACTAGGTAGGGCACGCCCAGTTTCTGGATGCAAGAGAAACCAATACCCAGGGAGAGTTTTGTCCCGAATATCCACAGATCTTAGCAGTTTGTTAGAAATTCACCCCAGGATCTCTGCTTCACCAGGCTGACCTGGCTCTTGCTGAGTATCTTCCTGCCGGGACCTCTGCGGGTCACTGGTGCCCCCTGCCGAGCAAGGTCAGTATGACATCCTTGCCCGGGCTCTGGTGCCACTCAGCAAGCCTCAGACCCACACCCAGCAGTGTGAGAAACTATGGGAACCTTGAAGCCTGCTTTGTCACTAGGAGACAAGTGACAAGTGATGTCCCCTCCCCCATCCCCAAACCTGAGGGGGTCGGGTTTCTGCTGTTGCCGATTTAAATTCAGCTTGTAAGACCAGAAGGGTATGTCAGGAAGAAAGAATGAAAGATTGGCCAGGCTAGTGTGAGCTGGGACCTGGGGAGAGAACGGCACAGGACATGCTGGTGAGGTCCTGGCTGCAGTGATCAGGCCTGGGGGCATACCCCAGGAAGAGCAAGGAAGTCTTCCTTCTGGACCAAGGAAGACAGTGGACCAGAGTCGCCACTAGCCGCGACTGAGCCTGATCAAGGCCTGTGCAAGGGTCATACCATTTTTGTCTCCCAGGTGGTTCCCAGAATGAGACATCTTGCTCTTTCTCCACCCATCTATCTTTTTCTGGAGAAAAGGGCCCCACATTTGTATTTGGGAGGAGGGCTCAAAGGACACACAGACTGGTGACAGTTTTTTCCGGGACCTCTGAAGTGTTTTATACAGGGACTGAATCCCTATACAGCCACCTTCATCCCAGCTGCTAGGCAAGGGGTGCTCCCCAGGGAGAGCCTAGGGGTGAAGGGAGAAGCTACATGAGAGACTAGGAAAGTGGGGAGGGGAGGGAGAAGGGGGCACTTTATAGTTCTGTGCAAGCAGGTAGATGGCCCCAAAGACATGCCACACCAGAACTGTCTCCCTGCCAGTCCTCGGCACCCTGTGCCTCACAGGCCCAGGAAAGTTTCTCACAGAGAAGAAAGCAGCCAGTGGGTGGTAAACGGTACTGCACAGGGAAGAAGACATGGGCTAATCCTGGGTGTTAACATGATTTAGGAGATATGCAGGTCAACCCTTCATGACTCAGAGCCATCCTGGAGTGGATCTCAGTGGCCATTTCTAGGCAAAACCATCTGATGAGATGAAATAGCTCAATTGCTGACCATTAAGTCAGGAAGGCCATGGCCGTTGTAAATCTCCATCTCACCACAGCCTTGGCCTGCATGGAGTACACAGAGCTGCCAGGACCAGTCACCTTTGTGAGAAGGACCTTCATACACACAGACACAGAGACACACACACAGACACACACACACACAAAACAAACAAACAAACAAAAAAAAAAAACCACAGAAAAACAGCTCTGCCCCTACGGACCCCAAGGCTGGCCCTGCCACTTACCTGTATGGCCTCTTTTGGCAAGTAAGTTCATTTTTCCGAATCTGCATGTACTCCCCTTAAAAGGGCCCTCTGAGGACTAGGGAGATGGCTCAGTTAGTAAAATGCTTGCCTTGCAGACATGAGGGCCTAAGTCTGATTCCCAGGAAGAACTCACATGAGAAAAAACAAAACAAAAAAACAAAAGCACCCAAAAACCAAACCCATAGTCAGGCTTGGGGGTGTATGCTCACAACCCCAGTGATGAGGCAGTGGAGACAGGTCGATGCTGTCCAAAGAGCCTAGCCTAATTGGTGAGAGACCCTGCCTCAAGATAGATAGATACACACACACTCACACTCACACACACACACACACACACACACACACACACACACACACACAGAAATAGACAGATAAAAGAAAAAAGGTAGGCAGTGCCTGAGGAAAAAAACATCTGAGGTTGTTCTATGGCCTCCATGTACATTGACATATCCCTACAAGAGAACACACACACACACAAACACACACTCGAGAAATCATGTCTCCCTGACAAGGTGGCTTGGGGTGAGGTGAAATTATCATAATTGCCCTTATGTCCTTTCTTGCGTGCTGTGGCTCCAATTCTGTCTCCTCTTTCTGAAATGCCTTTCCCTGGCCAATCCCACCCAACGGCCTTTGCCCT
This sequence comes from Phodopus roborovskii, assembly GCF_943737965.1. Lineage (NCBI taxonomy): Eukaryota > Metazoa > Chordata > Mammalia > Rodentia > Cricetidae > Phodopus > Phodopus roborovskii. Next base: position 18,175,277 of record NW_026125052.1, on the reverse strand, counting down.
AGTGATCACCCACACTACCCCAGCACGGCCCATCTCCTGCTATCTGTAGTGACTAAGTGGTACCTTCTGGCCGGGGGCTTCGTGACTTAGATGTGAGATGTCTCTAAGGATCACGAAACGGCTGTTTGCTTTGTGTGTGAGGAAATTGGAACCAAAGACGTGTACAGAAGGAGGTCTCTGGGCTCGTTCCAGACTGGGGGATATGGGATTAGGGGACTGGGAATTCTTAGAGTTAAGTTTCTCTCTTGGACCAATAAGATAACTGTGGGCCATCCCTCTAGGACACTGGGCCTGCAATTCCACCTGTAACCACTAGGTTGGTGGTGTGTGGGTCTCTGCACCTTGTGACTGGAGGCCCTGGAAGGGAATGCCTGGTGTTTGTCAGCGTTCAGCCTTGCTCCAGTGCCAGGCCAGTCAGGTCAGAGCTTCAGACTCTGTTCTTTTAAGTGATCGTTGTGATGTCTGTGGTGACACTGGCTGAAGGATTCTTGGTAAGGGTTCTTGGTAAGGGTTCTTGGGAAGAGCCACCAGTCCTGGAAGGTGGCAACTGTTTCTCCTCCCTTCATAGCCCCAGAAACCAAACCTCAGAGAACCTTCCCAAGATTCCATAGCCGACCGAGGCAGCCCAGGCCAGCCCAGGTCTCCAGGCCCTAATAGGCCTCTCTTGATTCGGTGCAGCAGGGGTGGAGTGTGGGGTGCAGCTGGGGTGGAGAATGGGGTGCAGTGTGGGGTGCAGCTGGGGTGCAGCTGGGGTGGAGTGTGGGGTGCAGCTGGGGTGCAGTGTGGGGTGCAGTGTGGGGTCAGCTGGGGTGCAGCTGGGGTGCAGCTGGGGTGCAGCTGGGGTGCAGCTGGGGTGGAGTGTGGGGTCAGGCTGGGGTGCAGCTGGGGTGCAGCTGGGGTGGAGTGTGGGGTCAGCTGGGGTGCAGTGTGGGGTCAGCTGGGGTGGAGTGTGGGGTCAGCTGGGGTGGAGTGTGGGGTCAGCTGGGGTGCAGTGTGGGGTGCAGATGGGGTGGAGTGTGGGGTCAGCTGGGGTGCAGTGTGGGGTCAGCTGGGGTGCAGTGTGGGGTACAGATGGGGTGGAGTGTGGGGTGCAGCTGGGGTGCAGCTGGGGTGCAGCTGGGGTGCAGCTGGGGTGGAGTGTGGGGTCAGCTGGGGTGCAGCTGGGGTGCAGCTGGGGTGCAGTGTGGGGTCAGCTGGGGTGCAGCTGGGGTGCAGCTGGGGTGCAGTGTGGGGTACAGATGGGGTGGAGTGTGGGGTCAGCTGGGGTGCAGCTGGGGTGCAGCTGGGGTGCAGTGTGGGGTCAGCTGGGGTGCAGCTGGGGTGCAGTGTGGGGTTAGCTGGGGTGCAGCTGGGGTGCAGCTGGGGTGCAGTGTGGGGTCAGCTGGGGTGGAGTGTGGGGTGCAGCTGGGGTGCAGTGTGGGGTGCAGTTCTACATCTCCCTCCCCCCAGGGAATTCGAGAGAAAACAAATCCCAATCTCAAACTTCCAGAAAAAATTAGGGTGTGTGCATGGGTTGGGGGCTACTGAGCGGTGTGGTTAGGCCACAGGTGATGGTGTTGCCAAGGGTTAGAGTCTCACTCTCTTGTTTCTTCACTTGGATCCAGGACTCAGAATTGTGTGGACTTCTCCCACCTCTCCTATCCCTGCCCCCTCCCAACTGCCACAGGCAGGTGACACCTGTATTATTGCTAAGGGTTAAAAAGCCTCCAAATCAATAAAACCCATTAATGAATGTTGGTACCTCGAAGGCTACAGATGAATCTCCTCTAGCCCATGAGTTCAGTCCCATAAAACAGTGCTCCCCTCTCCATCCCGGCATCCATCTGAAGGAAAATGTGGAGAAATTTTCAAAAGGTGACTAACTAATTGCCTGTAAAATAAAAGGCAGATGGAAGCTTTATTACAGTCGGAGGAAGTCGGGAATATTAAGGTAAAATGTCAAATAACAATTGATTTTCCTTGGGCATAAAGGGACGATTTATGGCTTCCTAGTTAGTACAAATGAGAAATTATTTGAAGTTCTAAAAAGTATGAGGAGAAATAAAGATTAAAGAGAAGATGAAATCATAGAGATTTCCCCCCCCTTGGGAGGTGACTTCAGTGTCCCCAGAGGCTAGAGTACTTGCATGTGGCAGCCTTGGGGGTGGGGTGTGCCACCCCAGATCGGGTTTGGCTTGGCCAGACAGGATTCACTTGGGGTATCTCAGGAGCCTGTGGTCTGCTTTCTGTGTGAGTTAGGAAAAGGGATGGGGGGGGGGATAAGATGGTAGTTGGGGCATTTAGACTAAGGGATCGGACTAGGGCAGCTGGGATTCGTGGAGATGGGGGTACAGATCTGTCTCCCCAGCAAGAGGATATTGCGGACCTATGCGTGGGAAGAGGGATTTGGTTTTCCTGAAGCTGTGGCATAGCGCACCCTTTCACTCAGTGCCGTCTTCCTGGTCCCTTAGACAGCCATGGTCGTGTATCTACACAGTGCTGCCTAGGGTCTCGTGGTAGCTTTGCCTAGTTTCTGGCAGCCTGCTCTCTATACTCAGTGTCAGGGAACAGGAGAAGTCTCGCTTCCAGGCTTGTACTGAGGCTGCTCTCAGCCCAGGTCTCCAAAATCTGATCTGAGAAAGGAACGGGGGTGGGGTGGGTTGTTGTTGACTTTATGGACTCTTGCAACCCCAGAAGAAACGTGGAGAAGTTCCAGGCGGGAAGAGGCAGGCTGTGACCCTTGTGCGGGACAGAAGCTCAAACCTGGTGTGGAATCCACATTCCAGCATGATCACACACAAAAGTCACTGGCAGAGGCCGCGGCTGAGGGGGCATGACTTCTCAGATGCTTCCAGGGGCCCACAGTGGGTCAGAAGTGAGGCCTGAGGTGGAGGAGCTCTAAGATGAGGGTGCCATGGGTATGTAGGTAGGACACATAGCACATGTCTGTGTGGGTGAATATATATGTATGCTAACACATTAGAGTTCTCCCACGTGTACATTCGAACCTCCAAGTTCACCAAAGAGAAAGGCTGGAGCCTGGAAAGCTTGCATAACATCCCCATAGCCAAGAGGCTGGGAGAAGTGGGGTTCAACCCAGAGCAGCCTGACTCCAGGACCCTGGCATAGGCCTCCTACACACACAGCTTGTGAGGCTCCAGATTCCTGGGTCACCTGAGAGCACACTGAGCAGGTTGACTGAAGATGTGGGTATAGGAGTGTGTGCTTGGAACCCCCAGGTAGGCATGCTCGTGGCCGGACATCAAGAAGGGCTTCCCGTCCCCCAGCCACCCTAGGGGTTCATGAGTCTCACCACTGTCCTAAAGAGCTCTACAGACTGGGGCAGGCCCAAAGCAGACACAACTAATTAGAGGCATCCACACCGTGGCTCCCCGGGCCATGACGGGTGGCCTGTCCCCACCTCTACTGAATCCCAAGGAGATGCTGGCAGGTACATGCCTAGGACATAGGGTCCTGCTTCCTTAGCTTATTTGGGTTAAGACAAGTGCTTGAGGAAAGGGGAGAGACAAGGAAATGAAGAAAAGGAGAACACGGTATCTTTCTCCCTGAGACAGGAGGGTCAGGTTCCAGAACAGCTTCGGCCTCGGAGATCAAGGAGCCCTCAGAAGACCCTGCACAGCCTACCAAGAGGAGGCGAGTCCCTGGTGAATAAGAGCAGGCAGGTGGGGGACCATGGGCTTCAGTGATCTGATCTGGATAACCTGGGCTCTCCTGAAGGAGGAGTCGTCTCCTTCTGTCTGCCCTATGTGCAGACAGAAGCCAGCTCTGCCAGGTGTGGCTGTCTATGACACCCACACAGCCTATTTTCTTCCTTTTTTAAATGTGTAGCCCAGGCTGGCCTTGAATTCATGATCCTCCTGCCTCTGCCTCCTTCAGCAAATCCTACCAGAGTGCACCACCACAAACGACCACTCTATTGATTTCTTACTAGTGCAGTAGCAGATGACCACAGATTTTTAAAGCAACAACAGATCTTGCACATCTAGAGGCAGCTAGTTTTTCAGGCAAGGCAGTGGCGGGCTGCCTTCCTGACCCAGGCTCCAGGGGAAGAGCCCATCTCCTGCCTCCTCCAAGTCTCCCTCCTTGGGGCTTCATATCATGCTTGCTCTTCTCACCATCTTTCCTTTGGATCCCTCTGTCCTGTATGAGATCTCTTTGATTATCGTGGGTAATCCTGTCTTAACAGCCATGTTTTGTTTGTTTTTTGTTTGGTCAGATGAGGTATTGAGACAGGTCCTCACTATGTAGCCCAAGCTGGCCCAGAACTCCAGAGCCCTACTTCAGCTTCCCGAGCGCTGGGGTTACAGGTGTGGACTTCCTGGCTTAGTAGGCTTCACTGATCACACTGAGAAGGCCTCTCTTGCCATCTAAGGCATCAGATGGTTAGTAAGTTAGGTTGTGGACATCTTTTTGGGGTCCTTGTCTCACATCAACCTTAGCCATCCATAGCCTTTGTAGGATCCACCCTCGCTGAGCCTTGGGTTCCCCAGCCGTGCAATGAGGCTGTCTCCTCTAGCTCCTTCACTCTGCGTTTCCCCGTGGGGAGGCATCTAGGGATAGTGGGGAGTTTTCAGCCCATTTTAGCCAAGTGGCATGGGCTCCCTGTGTATGTGGAGTGTGTATTTAATCGTCTATACTTTGGATGGGTTCCTAATCCAATAACTGCTTAGGAAATTTCTATAGAACAGATTAATTTTTACTAGAAAGAAAATATAATTGGCCGATGTTAAGGCTACTGTCCTGACAGATCTGCCTTGGCTATCTATCTGAGAAAGCAAAAGGTCTGATCGGCACACTCATAAATATGCCATCTTCCCTTGGGCCCTGAGAGCACTCCGTGGAGGCTTCCCGACATGATTTATTCTTCATTAATAAGCTCTATGCTGTATTAGGATCAGATTTACGGCTCTGCCTTGCTAATATTTCTGACATTTCATCTGAAATGAATTCCAAATGAAATCATGAAACATTACCGATTCTCACCTGACAGTGCACCGGTACTGTCCCCAGAGCTGCTGGGATGAAGTGGCCCAAAAAAAAAAGAGACAAAGGATGCTTCAACTTGACCCTGGAGGACCTGGCTAGGTCTACAAGCAGCTCAACAGGTGAGCAGTTTGGAGTAGAAGATGGCAGACCATAAGCAGAACAGGGATGTGGCATTGGGACCAGTCATGTTGATTTGTGGCTGACTGGGGCACCAGATACAGGGACTCATTCATTTGTTCATTCATTCATTCATTCCACGTGGTTTATGACTAATACATGTCACTTGGTGCTTGGAACACAGCAAAGAACCAAGATGAATATCTCAACCTGTGTGTTTGATGCTTGGGTAGAGGGACAAGGGCAACAATAGAAAATGAGATTCACAAAGAAAAAAAGTAGACTAGACTCAAACCAAAGCAAAACAAGCCAGTGTGATGGCACACACCTGTAATGCCAGCATGGACGAGGCTGAGCAGGAGCATTACTGTGAGTTCAAGAGTGGCCTGGGTAACACAGTGAGTCCCACAAAAGGACAGAAGGGCATTGTGGTGCATACCACTAGTCCCAGCACTTGGGAAGTGGAGGCAAATGGATCAGAAGTTCAAGATCATCTTCAGCTAGATAGCAAGATACAAGCCGGCCTGGCTATGTGAGAGCCTGTCTCCAAATCACAAAAGCCAACCCAAACAACGCAACTCACTCCACAGTGAATAGATCAGAGTGTCAGTGGGCAAGTTAACTGGGCCATGACTTCCACTCCTGTTCAGGGCACTGACAGATACGATGAGGACTAAGCCATGAGATGACCCAGAGTCTCTGTGTCCCACTGGCTAGCTTACAAAGATTTCCGTTTTCCTCCTGGCTTGCACACCACAATTACTGGAGGATCTTAAAAATACTGTCACCCAGGTCCCCCCCCCCCCGCCGGAAGGTCTGATTCAGTTGGTCTGGATGCAGCCTTAGACTCAATGTTGGGTTCTTAGGGTCCACCAGGTATGTCAAGGCCAGATTCAGGCATGAAAGGCAGACAGCCTGGTGTGAACCCCATCACAGTCATTCTGGCTTCTGTTTTCAATGTGATGACTGTCTATCTGTACCATGCTTTCAGAGGGAAGCTCAAGCCTGTCAGGTCACCCGGAGACTCCACATCTGATTCCCATGGAGGATTTCAAGCCCCTTTACTCCCTCCTGACCCCAGAGTACTTCGGACCATCTTCCTCCCAGACCATAGGCATTAAGGCCACTTGCTCAGAGACTACACAGAACTTGAACATGGCAGAGAGGATACGACTTCTTCTTCTTCCTCCTCCTCCTCTTCCTCCTCCTCACCATCATCACCACCATTATCATTTTCTTTGTTTAGGTTTTTCTAGACAGAGTTTCTCTGTGTAGCCTTGGCTCTCCTGGAACTTACTGTGTTGACCAGGCTGACCTCCAACTCACAGAGATCTGCCTGTCTCGGCTGGGATTAAAAGCATGTGCACCTAGACCCCCACACTCAACTTTGGGGGGCTCCTAATACCACTACAGTTTGACAGCCCCCCAAAGAAGATTCCAGGCTCCCGAATGACACCTAGTCTGCGACCTACATCATTTAGCACAGTAGAATCAGCACCCACCCTACCCTACCCCAATCCACCCCACCTATAGGTGCTAACACTGAGCATGCAAAGGGAACACAGAATGGACCAGACTAAGGACCTACGATTTGTCCTAGGAGACCCAGTGGTTAGAGGGAAGACCCCGGAGCCAGTGCTGTTCCTTTGAAGTGGAAAATGTGCCTGGAGGTCGCCATAGAAGCGATGACCTCTTTCTCATCTCTTAAAAACCAATTTCATTTTAATTACTTATTTTGTGGTTACATGTGTGGGCGTGTATGGGCACATGGGTGCTAGAGCATGCATCTGAGGATCTTGGTTCTCTCCTTCTGACATGTCACCAGGCTTAGAAGCAGGTACCTCATCAATGGTCATTTCTGTCTTCTTGCTCCGCACCAAGGGTGGTGGCCAGAAGGAGGCTCACAGTTGGGCTCCATGGAGAGGCAGCAATGCTGGCTCCCACTCCACCCCCACTAAGAGACAAAAGGAAGTGTAGGAACCACAAGGGAGGCAAGGAGAGGTTACCTACAGAAGCCCAGGGAGGCTTCCTGGGGGAGGGCGGCAAGGTTGAGGGAGTGGTATCTGAGGCAGGGTTTGGGGTGTTTTGAAGGGACAGAGATAGGGGATGTAAGGGAGGCCATAAAAGGGCTGGTTCCAAGTCAAGGTGGGCTTTGACACCAGATTCAGGCAGGCACTTAGAAGTCAGCTATGGGGCCATAGTAGCTCCCTAAGCAGAGTGGGGAGTCCAAGGAGGAACCAGGGCAGGAGCAGGGAGGTAGTGCTCCTGTCTGATTGCAGGGGACTGGGGATGATCATGATTGAGCCTCATTCCGGTTCATTCAATCACAGAGCTCAGGAATGCCTCCGGAATGTTGGAAAGAATGGGTGAGGCCAAGAACAGGGAAAATGCTGGAAACCTCAATACTGGCATTACGGTTGCTACTCTTTGAAGGACTCTTAGAGGGGGTGAGGGCAAGAAAGAGAGTGGGCAGTAGGCAGCTGTTGCATGACAACCAGACCCACCAGATACCAGCATGGACCAAGAGAATGGATAAAGCAGACAGAAACCACAGATTAGGAGGATGCATGGGAGATGTGTGTAAGCCTCGCTGCAGAGGTAGGAACTAAAGTCCAGAGAATTTGTGTGACTGGTCCGTGGTCACACAGCTTGGAGGAGATGAGATGTGACCTGTGTCTACCTGGATCTGAGCTCACTTTTCTGCCCTCTCTTCCCAGTGGGTTTTGGTCTCATCAGGTTCTTCTCAGCACCAAAGGGGTTTTCCAGACCGTCACGTGGACATGCACGTGGCTTCTCAGAATGTTCTCCTATTTAACACTGCCATTTTCGACCAAACAGTTCTCATCGTGTGCATATGTGTAGGTCAGAAAACAGCTTGGCGGGCATTGTATCTCTCCTTCTGCTGAATGGGTCCTGGGTAGCAAATACAGGCCATCAGCCTTGGCAGCAAGAACCACCTTGCTGGACCCCAAATTTCCTCTTTCATAATTCCCAGTTCCTGAAGGGTTGGTTCCATCAGTTTAGATAGTTGGTACTAGAAAACTCTGAGAAATACTCCAGTATCCCTCATTTCTATTGTTAGGGTTCTTAGGCTGTGGTAGAATTGTTTGAACCTAAAAAATCACAGGCCTCTTATGTCTTTGAGGTTCTGGTTCTCTAGGTGGGGGTCAGGCCTGGCACCTGAGTTCTTCTAATGTCTTAAGACACAATGAAGACTACATCCAAGACTAACATCTTTTAGTCAAGGGCCCATCCAGTAGGCCAATGTACAATTGGGCAGTTCCATAAATGAACACCAGGTGGCGATCTCCAGCCACAGTTCTCACAAGGGGATCCTGCAGAAAGTAGCAGTGGCTTTCTGTAGTGGCTTTTGCTGGTGAGCCAGTATTTCACATCCTGGCTCCTTGTCCTGCAAAAACTCTACACTAATGTAAACATCCCTCTGTCCTTGTCACTCTTTGCCTTCAAGTCATGCCTTTTGGCTGCTGAGAACTGGCAGCTACCAATGAAGCCAGTATAGTTATAACCGTGTCTGGAACCATTGAATGACTAGCATTAGCACCCAAAGGGGCTTCAGGTGGTTGGGCACTGGGAGTCCTGAATTATAAACAAAAACAGTGTGATCTTGGACAAGCTCCCTAACCTCTCTGCCTCAATATCTTCATGTGTAAAGTGGAGTAAGAATGTCTTGCCTGTGTAGTTGTTAAAAAGAGAAGTGCATGTCACACAGATGTTTCATAATCAAGCTTGTATCACTATTTAGTTTTACACAAGGGCAGCCAGAGGCTCGATGAAGGTAAGTGGCTTGCCTGAGTTACATTGGCAGAGAGTGCTGGATTTGTGTCTTATTACTTATTTCCTGACCCTCAATCTACCAGTGTGTGTGTGTGTGTGTGTGTGTGTGTGTGTGTGTGTGTGTGAGAGAGAGAGAGAGAGAGAGAGAGAGAGAGAGAGGGGAGGCATTCATGCACAGACCAGAGGTCGGCCTCAGGCATTGTTCCTCAGAAGCTGCGCATCTTGGTTTCGCTTGGCGTGTGTGTGTGTGGGGGGGGGCATGCATGTGCCATGACATGAGTGTGGAGGTCAGAGGACCCCTTGGATGTCAGTCCTTGTCTTCCATCTTGTTTGAGACAGTCTCTCTTGTTCCCTGTCACACAAACCAGGCTAGTGGCTCAGCTGTCTCTATTCCCCGGTTCCCTTCAGGGGTGTGCCTCTGAGTCCAGCTCCTACCTGGGATCCACACTCAGGTTGTCAGGCCTGCACAGCAAATGCTTTACGACTCCTCAGCCCCTGTTTTAGAGGTGAGGTTAGTCGTTGGGACCTGATCTCACCACTTAGGCTCGGTTGACTGACCGGTGAACCCCAGGGATCCTCGGGTCTCTACATCCACAGGCCTGAGAATAAAAGTGCAGGCAGTCATGCCCAGCTCTTCCCTTCGGTGCTAGGATGGAACTCAAGTCCTTGTGCCTTTGAGGCAAGTGTTTAATGGACAACACTATTCCCCCAGTCCTACTTCTGCTCAGTGTTCTGACTCATTTCCTATAGGGGAAAGTTAAACCTCTAGAAGATAGGGCAAATGCTGGTGAAGCGTGGCTTTTACTGTAATGAGCTCTCCCGGAGGGCAGAAAGGCCCTGCAGCTGGCTTGGGCTCAGAGCTCCTAGTGAGAGCCTTCCACTGGTTTTGGAGGTGACAGTAAGTGTCTACCCTGAGCCATGGTGCCTCTCTGCAGCTAGATGTGATCAGACTGGAACATCAGAAGAATATGCCAGTGTCAATCCTCAGAGGGACCAGAGAGCCATGGGATCCACCTCCCGCCCCACAGGGAGCTACTCTCCAAAGCAAGTCAGGCTTCTAACATTTCATTCACTCCAAGCTGGGATGGGGGTGATCAGAAGTCATTGTTTGTAAATAAAAGGAATTAAGAGACATTGTTTGCAATGATTTTCTGGCTCCCAGGATCCCTGTGTATTTCTGTCAGCAATAGCCAGGACATCCAAGGGAAGGCCAACATGGGAGGCAACCACTGTGAGCAAAGGATAATATTTACTTCCCATGCTCACATTCGTCCAGGCGCCTTGTGCCCTCGTGCCCTCATGGAAACACCAGCCAGGGCAGGGAGCCTCAGCAGCCCTCTGAAATGGATCTGCCACTTGCACCCTGACCGCCCCCCCCAACCAAGGCTGGTCTCATTTGCTGTCTTCATTTTTAGACACATTCCAAACTTTTTAGCAAATTACAATGTTTGCCAACTGGCCGTCTGGGGCCCAGGAGGGAGTATTTATAGCACACTGGGATGCTGCCATCCCAGAGAAGCCTGGTAAGAAACTGGGCCAGTGCTGTGTCCAGGAGTGGCATCCTGTGGCCTTGGGGAACGTCAATCTGGGCCTAGGGTCTGTGGGAGATCAGAGGTTGCCTCCTGCTGCTTCTAGGACCCTGTGAGGCATCAGTACAAGCTCAGTCAAGGTCAAGACTCACCACAGGGTCATGGGCTCACATCTCTGTTCATTCATTTCCTCCCTCTCACGTTGCTTGGGGCCTGCATTCCTTGGAGGGTCAAGTCACCATGGCCAGCCTTGATTTTCCCTGTCTATGCAGAGTGTAAGCTCCATGTGCCTGCAGCCATGGTGTGAGGGAGGCCCTAATCATGTCTATCATGCAGCAAGTCCATAGTAAATGTGTTTCAGTTCCCACCCTGTTCAGTGCTAGGCGCCGTGGCACTTGGGGAAAAATAGAAATACATATGGCCTTTCTTGTCTAGATACCCTGGCCCAGGCTGGGATCCAGGATGCAGATGAGGCACATCCCAGGGATGGCAGCAGGCTAGCCACAAGCATGCCACATGCTGCTGCATACAGATGCTATAGCACTTAAAGGCCCCTATGGCTTCTTGAGGGACAAATATGCAATGTCCCTTCACTAAAGTGGCACATGTCAGGAAAGCCAAGAGGCTTGTGCAAGGTCACACAGGCAGCTGGGAAGGAGCTGTGACTCCTGGCCCCTTTCCCAGGATTCAGTTCACCATTTTGATTGACACTGTTGGACCTTATAACTCTGAGCCTCCCGGGCCCATCCCACTTTCCATTAAGATCTCTCTTCTCAACTGGAGAGATGGCTCAGGTCACAAAGGTACTTTCAGTGCAAGCCAACAATAATGACGATGACAACAACAATATGGCACCTGAGCTCGCTCCCTGGAACTCATAATGTTGTTTTCTGACCTCCATACCGGTTGCCATGTGCACACAGACCATCAAAAAGCAAAACAAATTGAAACAACCCCAAAACAACAATAACAAAAAACCCTAGATCTCTGAGTTCTCCTTATCTCAACTTCTACTGGGGTACTGAGGCCACCTTGGTAGCCTCTCCCCATCTTATAATGTCATTTTCTTTTGTTCTCTGCATTTTTCATGCTCAGGGTGTACTGCTTTTTTTTTTTTTCTCTCTCTCTCTCTTTTTCATTAAAAAGGGAAGTCTTCGGTTGGGAATATGGCTCAGTTGCTGGACCACTTGACTGGCATGCAGGAGGCATGCATGAGGTGTGCATGAAGCTCCGGGTTTGATCCCCAGCACTGCATACGACTTGATGGGATGAAACACACACCTGTAGTCCCAGCACTCAGCAAGTAGAGGCCAGAGGCTTAGAAGGTCCAAGTCATCCTCAGCTACTTGAGGAGTGTGAGGCCTTGAGGCCAGCCTGGCCACATAAGACCCTATCTCAAAAACAAGGCAAAACAAAGACATAAAGCAAGACATTCAATAGTCACTGAGGCCCAAGTGGTCCAGCCTTGAGGGAGGGGCAGGGAGAGAGACAGAGAGGGGTTGGAGGGGCTACCCAAGGGAATTCTGGGATTAAGTCTGCTGACTGTACCCTAGTCCCCTAGCACCCTGGATGGGGCTTGGTACATAGCCCGCCCTATTTATTTTTGTTTTATTTATTATTTTTGAGGCAGGGTCTCAGTATGTAGCTCTGGCTGCCCGGAATTTACGGAGAATCTGCCCTTTTCTGCCTCCAGGGTGCTCACATTATACACATGCACCACCATACCCAACTCTCATTATTATTTGAAATGGGCTCTTGCTATGGGGCTTAGGCTAGCCTTGAACTGACGACCCTCCTGAAGTCACCTCCCAAGTGACCAGGGGACTAGAGATGTGCATCACCAAGCCCCTCAGTAAAGAACTCTAGACTGAAAGGCTCCACTTGAGTAAAGACCTGGAATGAGGCAAAGGTGCAATGGGAGGGGGATGGGGTTCCGACTGGCAGATTGAAGTGTTAAAGTGGCAGCTTCACCCCAGCCCCTGGCATCCACATACCCAAAGAGTCTGGGATGTTATAGTGGAGGTTCCACCCAAGCCCTCCACTCCCATCTCCCAGCAAACCCTGCTGCATCTCAGAAAGCCCGCCAAATGATGGCCCCTCCCCCACATATGCCCAAGACCATCCCCACAGGGTGTTTAAACTGCCCCCCCCCCAGAAAACAGACTCCTGGTTTTTCCAGTCTCCCTTTCCTGTCCCCTCTCTGCGGGGCTAGTAGGCCATCCGGGAGTGCTGTATCCATTAAACGTGGGCTTTTTCTAATTCGGTTTGATTTGGTCTGATTTGGATTGCTGTATCCGCGGAGAGGCTTATCCGGGTGTAGAAACTTTCCACGAAGGTCTTCAGGAGTTGGCGGGGAGGTAGCTGGTACCTGCAACAGAGACTTTTCAGAAGCAGCCAAGGACAGAATGTCGGGGCTCAGAGTCCGGTGAGGGGACCCGAGGAAGAGCTAGGAGAACAGAGCTGAGGTTCAGAACAGGTAAGAGGAGGAGTAGGGGCAAACTTGGTGTATCAGGGAGGTGGGGGAAGCCCAGACAGGGAGGTTCCCAGAGCCGGGGGGGGGGGAGCAGAAAAATTCATGAGAGCAGAGAGAAAGCCCCTGGTTTGTGAGCTTGAATGTGGCTGACACTGGTGCTCTGGGAACAGATCCCAAACCTGGGAGCTTGGCCAAACCTTTTCTCACACACTCTGGCTCTTTCCTCGGGTATCCAGCAATGGGTTCTAATAAAGTTCCATGTCCGTCCCACAGGATTAGTCGCCATGCCCATTCCCCCGCGTCCCCCTGTTGGCTCCTGCTCTGGCCATACACGAGCTTCCCCAGGACCTTTGCACTGGTTGCCTCCTCTGCCTGAAAGTCCCTGCCATGGATAATGTGGATAAGAATATGACTCAATTCCTGGCTTCCAGATCCGTTCTTCCGGGGAGGGGCTCAGCCTTAGCAGTTATCAGCAAACAACAGCGTGCATTTCTGGTTGGCTTGTTCATACTCTCTTTCTGCCCACCTTAGTCGGCTGGAACTAAAATAATGCTGGGTAACAACCATCCCCAATGCTCAAAGGCCACAAACAGCAAACATTGGTTTTTCTTGCTGGCGAGTCCTTGGGTGGTCAGGGATGGACAGCTCCAGGTTGAGGTTGGGCTTGGGTTCTATTCTTTTTGGGGGGGGTTCTATTCTTGTGTCTCTGCATTCTCTTTGGGCCAACTGGTCCCTAGCCACCAGCTTCTCAAGGAAACTAGTGGGAATCTCAAAGCCAAGGTTTAGGGGGCAGGGTTAGGAGATTATCACATACTGCTAACATTCTAAGTAGACCACAATGTTTCTCACGGCTACCTTCTTTCTGTACTGAAAGCAGGTAAGGACTATTGTGGTGTATCTTTTACCCTGTGTGAGATGTGTCACTGTGGTTGGCTTAATAAAGAGCTGAATGTCCATTAGATAAGGAGGAAGAGGCTAGGTGGGACTTAGAAAGGAGGAGTTGACAGCCAGATGCAGAGGGAACAGACATGCAGGAGGAGAGGTAAAAAAGCCAGGAGTCATGTGGCAACATGTAGATGGATAGAAATAGGTTAATTTAAGTTGTAAGAGCTTTCATAATTAATAAAAGAAAAGTCCCCGCGTCATTATTTGGGAGCTGGCAGGACAGCGGATTCCACACTGCAGTTGAGGTGAGGAGAGAAGAAGGTATGAGAGCCTTCCTGCAGAGCACAAACAACTCCCTCTCCCAATAGAACACAAACAACACAGGGCTGGGCCTGGTCTGTACTCTAGCTTTATTCTTCCAACCTAAAAGAGAAGAATTCTTCATATAACATAATGCTCAATAATCATTTGCCAAGTGCACCCATGAACTATCCAGTTGTCATACTATGATGACAGACATCCCTTTCTTTCCAGATCTGGGCCTGAAAGGTTGGGGACCTTCCATCTCCCTACCGTAACTCTTATATCCTGAACTATGGCAAAATATGAGGGCAAGTTCAAAGGCCTCATGTCACCCTGCTCACCTGCACTTTTGCCCTCAAGAAGCCTCCAGAAGCAGCCACCAGGGGTCCTGGGGGGTGGGGGGACTCAAGCTTGACCTTGCTTTGCAAACTTGACCACGGTGTTTCTGCAAACCTAATCACTGTGTTTTGCTGTCTTTGCTGGAGCATGGGATCACAGCCACTTGCAGGGTCCTGTTACAGGGCCCAGGAGTGACAATTACCTGGAATTCTGAATGTTGAAGGGCTAGCCAGGCTGCACTGGAAAAGGAGGAGGTGAGTATGAAGCTTAGTATTAGCTAGTCTGTGAGAGCTGCAAAGGGTTTAAATTGTCATAGGGCATTGACCTTAAAGAGAAATCAACTTTGAATGACTTAGTGGCAAGGTTGTAACTTGCAGCTTACAGGTGAATGGTTACTGAGAATGATAATGTAATTGTACCCACCTACATACACTAAGGGAGAAGCTAAGGCCCTGGCACAAGTTAGCGGGAATCTAGGAGACAGGACCACTGATGTGTATATTCTTGCAACTTTCCTGAACAATTGCAACTTCTAAATAAGTTTGGTAAGAAAATCCAAACTGCAGCTCCAGAGATGGCTTAGTAGATAAGGTGTGAGGACCCGAGTTCAAATCCTCAGAACCACACAAAGCCAGGCTCAGTAGCATGTGTCTACAATCTCAGAGCTTTCATGGCAAGATGGGAGATGGAGGCAACGAGACTCCCTGGAAGCCAGCCAGGCATATGTAGCAGTGGATAGAAAGCATACCCTGTCACAAACAGGGTAGAAGAGGAGGGGCAGGCAGCGTATGAAGTTGCCACATTCATATATCCACACTACTGTACACCTCCCTACATACACACACACACACCATGCACACAAATTAAAATAAATTCTGTGAAGCCCTTGGTGCCTCCACCCAGAGTACAGAGCCCCCTGCATTCCCATTTTTGTATCCTATCCCCTTACCTAAGGACCAAGACTGTTTACTAAACATCTTGGGATGAGTTGTGGCCCCTTGGTTGCACTGATTATAAATGTGCTTGTTTGTCACCGCAAGGCAAGTTGTGTTGACCATAGCCTGTGGTGACAGTACCACCATCCAGGTTCACCACAGCCTTGGCCAGAGAGGGAGATGGGAGCCAGATAGAGGGCTGTGGAGGAGGCAGAGGAGGCAGGAAGGCAGCCCTGTCACCTTCCTGTTTGTCAGGGAGACAGGCAGCAGGCAAGCAGGTCACTGCTCGGGGCTGTGAGAGTGAGACAGACTCCCAGGTGACCTGAGGCCTTCGGTCCTGAAGCAAGCCCTCTGGCCAAGCCTGTTTTAAGGGCCTTATTTAATTACACTCAGTTCTCTTCGAGACAAATCCATTATTGGTACACTTAGGCTTTGCCAACGGGGAACGAAAGTGTCTTCCTCAAAGTCACCGATGTGTGCTTAGTCAGTGTGCCATGTGACAGACAGCCATTTAAGTGACTAGCTACTGGGCGAGTGGTTAAGAAAACACCACTAGTAGCATGACTCTGAGCTGTCTGATAAAAAGCTGTGCCCTGTGACACCAGGAGCCACACCTGCCCTAAGAGGAGTTAGGGAATGAGGGCATCCAAAATGACACCCAGCAAGCCTCTGAGGGCACAGCAGGGTATCCCTCAAACTCATTGTCTTCTATGTCCTCCACCTTGGACCCCTCCCCCACCCTGGACCCCGAGATCGGTCCAGAGCTGCCTGCCAAGTCCTGCTCCCCCTGAGACCAGGTTCCCATCACTGGGGTGGCCTGGGCCACTGCCAGCTAAGAGTGTTAATTACCATGGAGTTGCAGGGGACCCAGCTAGTCCCCATACACATGTCCCCATTTCTGTGTGGGAACTGAACGGACCCACCCCTGGGTAAAAGGGTGTCAGCAGGCACCTGTCCACCCCTTGCTGGGTTCCCAGGCCCCTAGAGCCCCTTGTAATTGTAGCTATTTGCCCTGTAACCAGTAGGTGACCAGGATTTTAATCTTGGAGACCCTTCAGATACCAGCTGGGAAGTGGGATTTGTCAAACAGGGAGGGAGGGAGGAAGGGAGGGCCTGTCTGTGAATGTCAGAGTCCATTTCAGCACAAAGCGGGTATCCTGGAGCAGTGCCCCATCCCCCTAACCTCCCCTGACCTCAAAGCTGCTATGCCGCGTGGGGGGAGCCTGCACCATGCCTTGCCACAGTTGCCTGAATTTGGAGCTGGAGCGCTAACCCAGGTGCCTAGCAATCTGAAGCATTTCATAGCTTGGTTTTCATTCCCCTCTTCTCAAAACTTTTCCACCCGCTGCCCGTCAGCAGCTGTCCAGCGAATTCCACCACTTGGACGCTGAAGAGCCAGGTCTTTGCCTCACAGGGTAAAGAGATCAAAAGCTGTGAACTCTGTTGTGTCGCCTCCAGGCAAGTCGCTCTTCTCATGGCCTCTGTACTGGAGGCCATGCTGACTCAGCACTTGCTGCATGCCCAGCGTGCGTTCCGGCCTTGAAATGCCTGATCTGACACAGGCTGTGATAATGACCCTGTGACCTCAATCTTCCCATCCCCAGTTGACACAGAAGAAGATGCAGCCTGGGAGAGAGATCTGAAGCCAGGCCTCTTGTGTAGACCTTTCTTCCTAGATTGACACCATCCCTGTGGTCTAAAGTGGCAGAGCAGTGGTTCCCTGGGCAGATTCTCGAGTCTCCTCCTTTGCTGTCACTCCCTGACTCCCCGATATTATTGCTTCAGATTGTTGTGTGCACGCCCCCAGGGCGAAGCCTCCAGCCTCGGAGTCTTTCTGGATGCAGTCTTGCCAGGCGCTCACCCTGGTGCATCTGGTGACCTTCTGGGATTAAGACTTCATAGCTCCCTATAGAAGTGCGTGCCTTCGGAGGCGTGGCGCCCTCTGCTGGACTCTTCTCTCCTTCGTACTTAAAACTGCCTGATGCAAGCTGCTCACTCGGGATAGGAACCTTCAACCAAAAATCCCGAATCCATGATGCTCTGAAATCAAAAGCCCTTTTTCAAAATGGATTTGACGGTTCATGCTTGTAACCCCGGCATTTGTGTGGCTGATCCGGGAGGAATATTATGAGTTTGAGCTACATACTGAGTTTCAGGCCAGCCTCGGCTACAGAGACCCGGTATCAAAACAAAACAAACACCAAACCAGTGAAAACAAACAAGCAAACAAAAAATTTCATGTGCGTGGAGGGCATGACACTCAAAAATTTTTCAATTTCAAAGCACTTTAGAGTTTGGATTTTTAGATTAGAGAAGACGGTCAGTAAAAAATTTAAATCAGAAACTGTAAGATCGAAAATACTTCTCGGTTGCCAGCACTCTGGGTAAGGGATACTCAATACGTGCTCTGTGCAGACTTGCTAAGTGAACGGATGAATGAAGCTGTGATAACAATAGCCACAAGTCCCCCCCAAAAAAAAACACCCCCCCAAGAAACAAAGATCAAGGATGTGGCTGCATTGGTAGAATACTTTCCTAGCATGCACACCACCCTAGCACCACATAACCCTGTAATCCCAACTCTTGCGATGTGGAGGCAGGAGAATCCATTCAAGACCTTCTTTTTCTACCTGCAGAGTTTGAAGCCAGTTTGTGCTATGTGAGTGTGGCACACATTCTAAATAATGTTTTGTTTGTGATCTAACAAATAAAGCTTGTCTGAAGATCAGAGTGTGGAGCTAAGCCACTGGTTAGCCATAGAGGACTGGCAGTGGTGGCCACATACCTTTAATCCCAGCACTTGGGAGGTAGAGGCAGATGGATCTCTTTGAGTTCAAGGCCACCCTGGGCTACACGAGATTGCTCCAGTCTAAAAGAGAAACAGAGTTCATGCCTTTGATCCCAGCACTTGGGATCACACGCCTTTAATCCCCGCACTAGGGAGGTGGAGATAGGAGTGATATGGCTGGGCAGAGGGAGGAAGATAAGGCGGGGAGATGTAGGAGCTCAGGTCATCCAGTCTGAGGATTCCTAGAGACAGGATCACCCATTTGGTCTGAGGATTCCGTAGAGGTAAGAGCTAGTGGCTGCTACTCTGCTTCTCTGATCTTTCAGCATTCACCCCTATATCTGACTTGGGTTTTTATTATTAAGACCAATTGGAATTCATGCTACATCTGACACCCCCCAAAATGTCACAAACAAAATATCACCACATATGAGACTCTAAGATAACACCCATTTTACAGACTAACAAGCGAAGTCATAGGTCACTAATTGCCTCAGATCCTACAGTCTCACTTTACTATCTTCATGTCTCACTGCAGAACTCATCCAGGGCTCCATGGGCTCAGAGTACCCTGACTCAACAACAGGTAAACTGAGCTTGTCTGGGTACTGACATCCTCAGCAAACCCCCCTCCCCACCCCCCCACCGCCCTGTCCCTGGCACAGTTGACCTGTCCTCTGTCTCTTGCTATGACCAAGGGGAGCAAAGCTGGGATCCCCCAGAGCCCCAGATTCTTTACCTTTCAGGGGAGGTGACCTCAAATTTCAGACATTTGAAAATTGAAGCCATATTAAAAAAAAAAAAAACAAAAAACAACTTGTTCTGCCTTAAAATACTGTGAACCAGAGAAGCAATCAACCCCAATGCTGCATTTTATTATGAGATAGAATTCAAATTGGGCTGGTTTGGGTTCTGCACACCTCCACACATTGTTTTGGGAATTAAGGGATCAGTTGTATTGGTAATTATGGTTTAGCATTCAATTACAACCCGCCCCCCCCCAGTTGAAAACCGTTAAATTGTCTGTGACAGGGCTTAAATTTAGCCCAGTCTTATGTCCTATGAAGACTTCACGAGTCAATACAAGCCATCCGGAAACCACAAGGTCCTTGTGCCAAGTGGTAATGACCAGTTGGGTTGAGGATTTTTATCTGGGACAGCGGGACAAGGGACAAGCTGACCTGCAGGGCATTCATGGCTCGGGGAGAGCATCCTACAGCACACAATTACTAGAGGCTGCCTGGCCTGGCTGGTCCTGAACTCAGGCCTTAGAGGGCATCCAGGAAAATGCTGAGGCTCCAGGTGACCTGGCATCTCAACAAGAAAGCAACCCTGGCGTCATGAGTGACACATGAGGCTTGAGAACACTGCCATTGAATGTATTTGTGTCTGAGTCCCTGCCCTGTATTTAATGAGTGAACTGGGAGGGGCACCCAATGCCTATTTATGTATTTACTTATTCATTCATTCATTTACCCATCCACCCACCCATCCATCCACCCACCCACCCACCCACCCACCCATCCATCCATCCATCCATCCAGTGCTGGAGATGAACCCAGGGTCTCGAGAATGATAGGCAAACATTCTGCTATTGAACCACACTGCCAGCCCTCATTTTACTTTGAGACAGGATCTCACTGAGCTGCTTGGTGAGACTTTGCACTTGTCACCCCCTGCCTCAGTTTCCCCCAGCCCTGGGATTATAAACCTGTGAAACCAGACCTTAATTTCTTTCAGCCTCTGTCACCTCATCTGTTAGATGGTGACACCACATGCCTCACATATGTGCTATTCACTGTGACAAAAACAGAATAATAACAGTGATGACAGATGTCTGTGGTACCCATGGAGCATATCAGTCTGAATGATGCTAATAAGCCCATGTATCAGGCAGAGTTCTGTACGGAGAGTGTTGGAATGGAAGCCATGGATCCCCACTCTGGCAACTGGAGAGAACTGCTTGTGTTGGGAGGGGATGCATCTTAGTAAGCACCCACAGGCCTGGGTGTACTCTGCTCATCCTGGTCTCCAGGTAGTCATAGAACAGACAAGCTCGTAGTGATATTCCCAGCCTGGAGTCCCTGACCTCAGGACATGCTGTAGTCACAGGCCTGCCTTGGAACATCCATGAGATAGAAGGAAGAATTTCCTATTCTTCAAGATGATACAGTTGTTGAGGGTGTAGATAGTTGGAACAGTGCTTGCCCAGTGCGCATGAAGCTCTAGATTTGATCCCCAGCATAAGGGTACTGACCCCATAATCACAGCATTGCAAATACAGGAAGGAAGGTCAGATATTCAAAGCCATCCTCACCTGGACTTCACAAGACCTCTCAAGTAAGTAAATAAAATATTACAAAGTCAGTGTGTAGCAAGAAGAAGTTGGGGCCACAGGGGTGGGGGTTGGGGTGGGGGTGTGAATATCGGCTGCTTTGTCCCCAGTGCATGGTACTTATTACCCCATGTCGAGACCAAGAGACCAAGGGTCAGCTCTGGCAAACACTTTCTGAAGCCCACACAGCCACTGCGTGGCAGAGCTGACTGAAGTCTGCAGGTCCTTCTCTCTCAGCCTCAGGTTTTCTAGGAGCTTGTCAGGCACCAGCATCTAAGGGGCTGCAGGCTCCCAACACCAGGGACCAGCAGACAATGCAGGGATTCTTAAGACAGAAGTAGGGGCTTGTGAACTTGAAGAATTCAGAAGTCATCATGTGCTCTGAGGCTGGGGACGAATTTCTGCTTCTATCGTTCCTCAACTATAATCATGGCCCTTCTACAGAACTCCACATTCCCTGAAGTCGGATCCAAATTCCACTTTATCTACGAAGCCTTCCCGAGTGCCCTCTGCCCCCACCCCTAGTGTGTGTGGGGGGGGGGGGAGGGCAGGCTTCTCCTTCCTGTGAGCCAGAGTCTCTGCTGTCCCAACCCTGGCTGTACTCTGCTTTTATAACTACCACCAGTACAGTGCCGTCCAGGGGACAATCTTAGCGGTGTGCTAAATGAATCAAAACCGCTTTCCCCCTTAGCAAACTGTGTGCTTACTCCATGCCCCACACTGACTCTTAGCTTCCCCGCAGTCCCCTAGAGTTAGTCTCCCTGGGGAAAATGAGGATCTAGGCACCATGACTGTCATAGCTAGCCACTGTCCTGTGGGTGAAGGCGAGCAAAGAGCTGAAGAAGGAACCCTGCATGAAGCATGGTCCAAGGGGACAAGAAAGGCCAGGGGAGGCCTTTTTCTTCTCTGGTTCCGAGTCCTGCCTAGATCTACCAATTTACTAGCTGTGTGGCCTTGGGTAAGTTATTTAACCCCTCTGATCCTCAGTTTCCAAACTCTCCAAACAGCTCGAAATGGGACCTGGTAGCATACACCTGCAATCCTAGCACTCAAGAGGTAGAGACAGGAGGATGAGAAGTTCAATTCCCCCTCCCTCTTTCTCTCACTCCCTCTCTGTGTGTCGGTAGTGACAGACAGACAGACAGACAGACACACACACAGATATTGTTGGAGGATTGGGTGAAGGTAAAGTCCTCACACAGCCTCAGCCTTTAGTAAGACCAGGAAACACATTCATTGCTTGTGGTGGTGTGAATAGGAACCATAGACTCATGAGTCTGAACGTTTGGCCATAGAGAGTGTCACTATTAGGCCTTGTTGGAGTGGGTGCGGCCTTGTTGGAGGAAGTGTGTCACTATAGGGGGTGGGTTTTGAGGTCTCATGCTCAAGCCATGCCTAGTGTGGTAGACAGTTCACTTCCTGTTGCCTGGGGATCAAGATGTAGAACTCACAGCACCATGTCCGCCTGCACGCCACCATGTCCCACCACGATGATATGATGATAGTGGACTAACCCTCTGAAACTGTAAGCCACCTCAATGAAATGTTTTCTTCATGGTCACAGTGTCCCTTCACAGCAATAGAAAGCCTAACGAAGACACTGCCTTTATTGTATTCCTCAATGCTCCATGTCATTGGCACAAACTACAAGAACTTCTTTCAGCTTACTTTTGCACTCTGTGTCCCGGCCATGATGGCCTGCCTGCCTTATTCTGACTTCCATTGCTGTCACAGAATATATGACACTGGATGTACCAGCCATCTGTGTCTTTCTGTGATAAAACACTATGACCAAGGCAGTTGCTGGGTGTTGTGGCACTCTAAAGGCAGAGGCAGGCAGATCTCCTGAGTGTAAAGCCAGCCTGATCCACAAAGCTGAGTTCTGGCCATGTCTGAACCCTGTAGCCTGAATACTAACACTGCCTTGTGTTTGTACCCTCACATGCAATGCTCCTGCCTGTCCCAGGTATATCCAGTTAGAAGTGGTTCTCTGTGCCACTGCCTAGTTCTTTGTGGGGTTTGCTGCAGCCTTGGCCCTCAGCTCCTATAATTCAACTCCAACCACAGCGAGGAGTAAGCAGAATGGTGTAAGTCTAAGTAAGGACTAACCCTGGCAAGGATCAGGTGTCTTACAAGTGATAAATAGAGCTGGGATTGCTTTTCAGCCAGATCCCCAGTCTGGCCCCATGCCAACACCTCGGCTACCACCTGGCACTCAGGTGGATTCATGCTAGGCCACTGTTACACACTTGTCATTCTAGAACTGCTTAGCATCACACACTGGGGATGGGGGAAGGTCTCTTACTGAGTCAGGCTTTGGAGACAAGGGGTAGCCAGAGCTCCCCAAATGAAAGTTGGAGAGGTCATAGCCTCTCACCAGCATCCAGAGTGGGACATGTGACCAGGCTGACCAATCAAATGTTCTCCCGTCTAACCCAGAGCTCATATACAGCAGTGATCTGGTGACAGTGGTGGTCAAGGGACTGTGCCTGGGAAGCCCCACCCCCAAAGGGGAGTAGATGGACGCCTCTGTCACCCATCTCCCTTACCCGCTTCTATCCTGGTGAGTTTCCAGTGGCTCACTGAAGGCCTCGCCATCAACAGCTTACCTTCTGGGTGTGTGCTGGCAAGCAGGCCCTGACCCAAATACATGGTATTCAAATGATGTGTGAGATAGAGGCAGACACTATGTGAATCACACTCAACCTTTTGACACGGTGACATGATACTAACATCCACAATATACATGCTGAAGAACCATACAACAGAGCTACAAAAAATAAGTCCTCAAAACTCATAATGGTTGTGCATGCATATATGTGGGAGGGGTACATATTTCTATTAGTGTTTGCGTATGTGTATGGATGTGGAGGCCAGAGGTCAACATGGGGTGTTTCCCAAGGCCACTGTTCACCATTCAGACAGGGTTTCCCATGAATCTGGAACTGACTGATTAGCTAGGTTGGTTAATCAATGAGCTCTAGAGATCTACCTGTCTCCACCTCCCAGTGCTGGGGTTACAGGCAAGAACACCTTGTTGGGTTTTTGGTGGGTGCTGGAGATTGGAAGTTGGGTCTTCATGCTCATGGCAGGCACTTTACCTACTGACCCATCTTTCCAGCCCTCAAATTCTTATGTTTTAAGTAAGTTTGCAATTTTGTGTTGAGTGGCTAGTCCTTGGCTTCATGTAGCCATCAGGCTGCAAGTTTACCAGCCCCTGGAGGAAGTGACAGTGTCCATTGGGTAGGGCCAACACAAGGGACCATATTAAAATGAAAGCATCCAAATATTATTTCAGGTCTGAGCTAACAAGACTGGGGTGAAGGGAAGAACCTGGTTACTATTAGGCTGAACTGATGAGAAGACACATGGGCTAATGTAGGAAAGATTTAGTCCAAGAGCAAGCAGCTGGGTCCCTGGGGTTACATCCATCTTCATCTAGCTGGTACCCAGGTGTACATGTCATCAGTCCATATTGTTACTCCACATGTGGGTTCTATGTAGGTAAGCTGCATGGCCTCGGGGAAAGGTACCACAAGGAAGCCATGTAGTAGAGAGGCTTCAGGTTTCGTCAGGATAGCAGGGCTTCCTCCCTTCCTCTAGGCCATAAACTCCATCGAGGACATCGGTTCTCAAACTGGGTTGTATGCAACCCACACAGGGGTCAAATAGAAGACATCCTGAATATCAGACATTTATATTATGATACAAAACAGTAGCAAAATTACAGTTATGAAGTGGCAATGAAATAATTTTGTGGCTGGTGCTCACCACAACATGAGGAACTGAGTTAAAGGGCTGCAGCATTAGGAAGGTTGAGAACCTCTGTTTGCAGTTTGTTAGCTACTCTTGACCACCAGCTTGACTACATCTGAAATGAACTAAAACCCAAAGGGAT
The DNA here is from genome assembly GCF_943737965.1 of Phodopus roborovskii. NCBI lineage: Eukaryota > Metazoa > Chordata > Mammalia > Rodentia > Cricetidae > Phodopus > Phodopus roborovskii. The sequence goes on along the minus strand of NW_026125052.1, from coordinate 18,150,894 downwards.
GGGAACACCTATGGGGGATTTTCCCCCTTTGACTGAATTATTTGAGGTGGGAAATCCCACCCTAGATCTGGATCTTTTGAGTTGGGAAGACCCACTTTTAATCTGGGCCTTCTGGTGGCAGCCTATATAGAGGACATGGAAGAAGAAAGCTTTTGCTCTTTGCCAGCTTGCCCTCACTCATGCTGGAAAGTTCATACCTTCACTGGTATTACAGCCTACTTTGGGATTTCTGTGTGTACTGAAGATCAGCCTTCAGCCTCATGAACTAACAATTATTGGATTCTTGGGCTTCCCATTGGGAGGCAGACATTGTTAGGATAGTCAGACTATAGTCTGTAAGTCACTCTAATAAAAATATATACATATATATGTATGTATATATATACACACACAGTCTATCAATAATGTTTCTCTAGAAAAACCTAACACAGACAAGGTGATTGTGTCATATCCTCCAATAACATGGGGTGCCCCCTCAAAGCTCCAGAAAGTAGGCTGTTCTATTGCAGATAGAAGCCCAAGGTACAGTTTATTGAAGCGGTCTTCATGCCCCCATCCTGTCTTGTCTTCTATGTTGGATGTTCAGATCTCTCCCCATTAATCCCTGACTTCCCCGTCCACTGCTCAGAGTCCCTTCTGCAAGGGCCACCTTTGTCCCACTTCTTCACAGTGCAGCCATGGACATGGTAACTTAAATGAGACTCTATCAAGGCCTTCAGGACCCTCAGGATGAGATGACCAAGTCAGCAAAGTTGGGACCCATGTCCTTAAATGGCTCGTTAATACAGATTAATACAGACGAGAGAGCAAATCTGCCTTCCCTTACTGTCCCTTAAAGGGGTTCTTTCTTCCTACACTGTTGCCAGGAACATTTTTAGAAATGTCCATGATGTCAACTGGGTAATACAAAAACAACCATGGGAGGAAGGAAACCGGTGAATTAGATGGTGGCTGGGGTATGCAGAGCAGGTATCCATCTAGTCTTCAGCCCCATCTGCATAAAGTACAGGCAGTTTGCCAGGTTAGGTGGCTCATTAGCACTTGGGAGGCAGAGGCAAGCAGATCTCTGACTTTGAGGCCAACCTGGTCTACAAAGTGAGTTCCAGGACAGCCAGAGCTACATAGTGAGACTCTGTTTCAAATAAGCAAATAAACCCAAACAAAATTACAGGTGGTTCCACCAGAACCCATAACTGTCCCTCGGGAAGGTCTTGCATCACAAAAAACACAAAGATGGCAAGAAACCCAAAATTCAAACTATTTCCACTTTACCGTAAAGTTTACTTAGCAAATCATGAGATTTGAAAGCCCAGAGAGACCAGTTCCCAGGCAGCCCATGGTTCTGAAGTGTAGACAGGAAGATAGAGGGGAGGAAGTGACAAATCTAAACACCTGATAGAAACAAAAGAGAAGCTGGGAGAAGGAGCCCAAAACTCCAAGCAGCCCATGCTTCTAGTAAGTTCCTATGTTTTCCCAACCCTCCACCTTCCAGTCCATTTTCAGCTAAGCCTCTACTGTGCTGCCACTTGGAGCTCTGGGAAGGACCCGATCTCCTTGTCCCCAAGGCCATGCCCCTCTTGTGTGTATAAGGAAACACTCTGTACATACGTGGTTTCTTCCTTTTTTTAAAACAGTAAATCAGACACAAACCCTTTGGAAAGCAATTTGGTCACAATACCAGGTGTCATAAAAATGTTCCCAACCTTTGGCCTCATCATCTTCCTCCTGGGAATTAATCCTGAGGAAATAATTCACAAGGAAGACAGAACAATTTTGGTATCTACAGAGGCATTTATTGGGATGTTATTTATGATGGGGAAAACCAGAGATGCCTTAACCCAGCCAACAAAAGGGGTTATAAATTATGATACATTCGTCCAATGAAACACTATCCAAAGGTAGATTGAAAATTGTGTAGCAATGACCAAGAGAGTTCAGAGGCCTAGGGGATGTAGCTCAGTTGGCAGGGAGCTTGCCTAGCATGCACAAGACCCAAGTTCAAGCCCAGCACCATATAATCTGGGTGTGGTGGTTCACACTTCTAACCCAGCATTTGTTTGGGAGGTGGGGGGGGGGCAGGGAGAACAGACATTCAAGGTCATGCTTGACTCCACAGAGTCTGAGGTCAGCCTAGGCTACAGGAGACTGCCTCAAAAGAAAAAGGAAAGAAAAAAAAAGAGGCATGTTTAGAAAAAATAAAAATAAATTCGGTTCCAGTTACAGAAGAAGGGTAGAAAAGTTGTAAGAGCCAGGGGTCAGAGAAGACCAGAGCAAGTCAATGTCTTCTAGACACTCAGGGCCACTGTTCATGACCTCACAAAGGCAGTTGCCTACGCAGCCTGACACAAAATCAACCCAGTCAACATTCTAGAAGAGAGTGGGAATGGGTCCATGAGTCCTCACCCCTACCTGAGGAACTGAGGAAGGGGGCTTCAGTTTTAAGATAGGTTGACCATGCTTCAGTGAATGGCCCCACACCCAGAAATAAGTGGACTGCACAAAATGGAATTGATTGGTTATTACATTTTTTAAAAGGGCATGAATCTGCAGGGATAAGGAGATGGGGAGGGATCTGGGAAGCACAGAGGGGAAGAGCTAAAGTGAATATGATCAAAGTACACTGTGAAATTCTTAATTAATTAATTGAAATATCCATTCATTTACTTAAAAATTCAGGCCCAATATCCTATATGGCCTGTGATAGCTGTGATGATACAAATTTTTCCATGCATGCTGGGTGTGTGTGTGTGTGTGTGTGTGTGTGTGTGCGTGTGTGATGACAAGATAGACACACTGTCCTTCAAGTCCTAAGGTCCTAACAGTGAGACTCTACTTTGTAAAACTGTCACCTACCCCCAGGGGATGATGACTTTCTTTGTTGTCTCCTGAAGGTGGCTCCCTGGATCCCATATGTATCTTGCTTGGCTTCGTTTCCACCCCGACCCCAGAGGAGCCTCTTGGGGACCCGTGCCAGCGACTCCCACTCGCGCCGAGCCTTCGGTGGCAGACAGAGCCCAGGGCACGTTTTCATGCTCATAATTCAAATTGCCTGTTGAAGTCGGTCAAATGAAAAAATAGCCGCGCCGGGCGGTCGCGGCTGGGCGCCGGGAAAGGGAGGCCGGAGCCCAGCGCTGGCCGCGGCCGGGGCCTGAGCTCATTTCCTGGGCTGCGCGCCGGGCTATTTCAGCCTGGCGCTGTGCAAACGCGACAATTGACTGCAGCCCACAGGGGCCCAAATTACAATCGGATCCCACACAAATAGCCGCCAGGCCTAGCCTGCGGGGGCCGGGGAGGGGGGAGATGGATACGACATAGGGTGGGGTTGGAGGGTGAAACACGGGGTCGCGCGGGTCCGCGTTCCACCTGGTAGGAACCCAGGTTCAGTTCTGTGCCTCCAGGCAGCCTGTGGATCCCTGGTGCAAAGTAATAAACCTCACCTGTGAATTCTCCCTGATTAGCCCTTGTCCATGACTTTCTTTGCATTTTTGGAAGAAACAGCTCTCCATCACGTCTCCCCTTCTACAGGGCTCAAAGTCATGTCTGGTTATTCTGAAACGTCCCCTTTCTCCCTTGGAGAGTTGTCAAAATCCTTAGCTTGATGGAGAAAGGGGGGAGCCCAATTTACTCCCCACCCCCATTTTCTCACCCTCACCTAGCCCCGACATGATACCCTGCCAGACACCTGCCTTTCCAACTCTTATTCCTTCTGCAAGACCCAGCTCCCTGTCACCTCCTCAGGAGGCCCTCCCTGACATCTTCTGACCTTTACATCCTAGCTCCTGCATTGATAAAGGGATCCCCCTTATGTCTCCTCACTATCTGAGGGCATGTGCAGACCTCACTGTGCCAATGATCACAAATGTCCGTTTGTCTGTCTCTCTCTCTCTCTCTCTAGAAGAATTTGACTTCTCTGACCCGTTGACCTTAGGCTTGGGGAACAGAGTGACTTGCTCTAGCCAATGTGAGTCCCCATCATGTTGCCCTCTCTCCTAGAAAGTTTCCAGCACTAAGGATGGTTCATCGTGGCTTGTCTCTCTTTCCTCTGCTGTCAACGTGGAGGGTAACCAGCCACAAATGCTCCCCCAGCCTGAATAGCTCCGCAGGAGCCAAAAGACACGATGTCAACTTGACTTCAGTTCTTGGGCTTCTGAGACCTGGACCCACTCAGTGCAGCATAAACCAGCCAATCTTGACTTTTCCTGCCTCTACCTCTCTCCTGGGCACTGTCTCCCCAGGCCCGAGAATGTTCCTTGATAGTTGAAGATTATGTTAATTAGGAGAATTTGAGCACACATGTTGCCTCAGACTGTTCCTTTCTCTGGTGCTGAAGGGTGGGTTCTACCTTCCTACAGACTTCCCGGAGTTAGAGGAGGGGGTTCACAGGATCTTTAGGGGCTTACAGGAGACCTTAGTTGTGAGGAACTGGTTCCCACCAGTGTGGCTCAATAGCCTTCCCTCAAACCACGAGCATGGTGTCAGAGTGAGCCAGAGGGACATGGTGCAGGGCTGCCAGGCACGGCATGGGCTGATCCATGGGATTGATAACCATGCCCCATGCTCAGAGCAAGCTTTCCTGGCCTCAGCACCTCCCCTCCCCTCCCATTTTGCTAATGACAAATGACAAGCAATAGACATTTATTAATTAAACTGCCCACAGAGGCCAGTGGTAAAACTGAAGGTCACATGCAGCGGAGGCTTTTGAAACATTCCTACCATTTGTGCCTGCAGCCCAGCCTCGAGAGCCACTGGGGCAGCCTGGGCCTAGCCCAAGGGCCTTCCCTTGACAAATGAAAATCACCTCTGCAACCTCAAGGTAATTAAACTTCCTGCATTTCTTTTGAAAAAAAAATATATAAATATATATATTCCTCTTGGGGCCTTCCCCACAAGCTGCAGAAGGACTGGCTGGGATGACTGAGGGATTTTGAAGTTGGCCTTGACTGGGGATTGATTTGAGGGGGAGGAGAGTCAGGGGTGGGTTGGTAGGAAATGCCTGGCAATTAAGTTTATCGCAGGACTGACTGCTCAGCTTGAAGCACAGACACCTGTTTCTTCAAGACTGTTGCAAGCAGAGACCAAACAGATCTTCAAGGCCCATTTGTTATGTTTATGTTGCCTGTTCATACACTTATATATCATAGCTGCCTAACATAGCCTGGCACACAGTGGGTGTTCACTGCACACATTAGATGTTCCATACACAGACTTGGTGTTTGATACACACAGTAGCTATTATACACATTAGGGGTTCCACATATAGAGTAGGTGTTCAATACACATAGGAGTTATTTAATACACACACTAGTACAATATAGATAGTAAAGTAGTCAATAAATACTTGCTGACGAATTAGCCAGAGATGCACTAGATGCTTTTTTGGCTTGTTTTGTCTGTTTGCTTGCTTTTTTAGAGGCAAGGTCTTATTGTATTGTCCAGGCTGGCCTTGAACTTAGCATACTCCTCCCTCCATCTCCGTAGTGCTATAGTCACAGGAGTGTATATCGCTACACTTGGCCAGCCAGCTCTTAACCAAAGCTGCAACTCATCAGTTGCAACTCATGCTCTTTTTTTGAGACGGGGGTCTCATGCAGCCCAAGCTGGCTTCAAACTCACTGTGTAGTCAAGGATGACTTTCCAAGCCTCCTGCCTTTCCCTGATGAGTGCTGGGATTATAAGCTTGTGCCACCATATCAGGTTTATGCCATGCTGGGGATTGAACTCAGGACCTCATGAATACTAGACAAGCACCCAACCGGCTCAGCCATACCCCCAGCTCAACAGGTGAAACTCTTAAAAGGTCATAGTTTCTAACTGTTGCTGCCAAAGATTGTAAATAGGTTGCTAATTAGGCCAAGATCTACTCCACTGAAGGTACCAGGGACAATCTGTTGGGCCCCTGGGCTATATGCAATAAACATACATACAATACATACATACATACATACATACATACATACATACATACATACACACACACACACATACATATCCAGTTGTCTTCTGAAGGGCTTAAGGCAAATCACACTCTGGGCCATGCCCCACTGGGGTAAGTCCTGCATGCACACTAATTGTAACTTGAATTTCAGCAGTGATGGCTGAAGCCCAAGGGATCACAGCCAGAGAAGCTGTATGTCTAAGTCAGCTAGTGGTCAGACAGAAAGAAGAAACAAATGATCTGCAACTTGGGGCAGGGGCTATCTAGGAAACAAATTCTTTTCCTGGTGTCTGCCCAGCTACAGCAAACTGAAGTTTATCAATCGCAGTTGAACCCAGTAATTACAGAAGTGAATTTGAGCTTTTCCCATCTCTCTAGTTCAGAGCAACTCTGGTTCCAAGGCCTTGTGGCCATAAGGGAAGCAGCAGAAAGATGGAGTGAGTCAACCACAGTTGTAGCTATCCATCTTCCTTGGCCTATTGGGAACAGTCCCAACTGTGCCACCACCCTACCTGTTATATTGTTCATGTTGGGCGAACCTGTACCTTCCCTAGCAGGTCCTTCTGGCTCTGCATACAATGCCCCCTCAACCATTGGATCTCACCTGGCATCTTCTACTGGGACTTCTCTTTGACTCTTCATTACTTTAGGGTCCTGGTTGATGGGAGATGTCATTCTATATATATGTTTCTCATACTGGTTTAATGAATAAAGCACTGTTGGCCAATAGGAAAGCAAGATAGGCGGGACTAGGAGACAAGGAGGAAAGAGGAAGTAGGAAGGAGGAGTCAGCATGGAGAGAAGGGAAAGAACAGAACAGCTGGCCTCCGCTCTCCGGTAAGACCACGTGGAAATACATAGAAATGGGTTAATAATTAAGACAGAGATAGCCAATAAGAAACTTAGTACCTGGCCAACAGCATTATATCAAATACAAAGTCTCGGTGTATTAATTGGGGCTGGCGTGGCGGCGGCAGGACAAGACTGGCCGTGGGAGGAAAAACCTTGCTCCTTACACCTGGTAGCTTCTTTGACCTTGGATGCTAGGATGGAGCAGGACCATGTCTAGCTGGGAACTCTGGTGGCGCCCCTCTGACCTTAGTCTCCTCATGAGCTATGGATACAAGTGTATGAGAGGCCATGGTGACACCTATGATCCTACGTTGAAAGAAATGTTTCTGGCCCAGCAGGGTCCTGCAGCTATTTCAGCCCCAAATGAACACACATACACTATATTAGTTATAGTGTTGACTGGTGGCTTGGTTTCTTATTGACTAGCTCTGTTCTATTAATCTATGTATTTCCATGTGGTCTTGGCTTACCAGAGAAGGCCTAGACCTGTATCTCCTTTGGCGGCTCACATGGTGACTGCATCTGTCTATGATTCCCAGAATTCCCCTCTTCTCCTAGTCCCCCCTATCTCCCTGCCTCCATTGACCACAGTGTTTTATTCATTAACCCAGAAGGACAACCCAATCAATCCTAGAACTTGGGAGGCTATGGCAGGAGGATCACTATGAATGCCAGGGAAGCTTGGGATACATAGTAGATCTTGTCTCAACAAAACCAAAGCAAACCAAAACAAAACAGAACAGAATAGAGCATAATGGTTCATGCCTATAATATCACCACTCAGAAAATCAAGTCAAGAAGGGTCACAAGTTCAAGGACAGCCTGGTCTACATAGTAAGAGTCTGTCTCAAAAAAAAAAGAAAAAAGTGAAACAAACAAACAAACAAAAAAAAACCAAACAAACAATAAATATATGCTTATATATGCTTATCTAAGATTCTATTTTATTTTTATTTAGAGAAGATATCATGTAACTTAGGCTAACCTAGAACTTGCTATATAGCCAAGGATGACCTTGAACTTCTGATCTCTTTGCTTCTATTTCCCAAATGGGATTACAGGGGTATGCTACTATACCTGAGAATTTACCTAAGCCTTTTTATTTTTAAGTCCCTAGAATACCTACACACCCTAATTTTGATCCCTAGCACCATCAAATAGAACTTAAACGGGGGGGGGGGGGAGGAGATAGTCCAATAGGCAAAATGTTTGCCACCTAAACATAAGGACCCAAGTTCACTTCCCATCATGTACATAAAAAGCTCAGTGTGGTGGCATGTAGGTGTACTCCCAGCTTGAGGGGTTGATAGGGGAGGTAAGTCCCTGGGGCTGGGCACACACTAATTATGATAATAAGTAGGGGGAAGAAAAATGTTAAAAGAAGTGATCAGGCAAACAATCCATTAGATGAGTTGGATTCAGCTTGATAGTTATACTTCTCCATGATGCTGGACACATGACCTCTCCATCCCAAATATCCATCCCCATCTGGAAGCTCTCTCTCGGGTGCTCTGGGTGGCGGTTGGTTGTAAGAGCATGTGAGCTCTGGCCAGGTGAATGGGAAACACTCAGCCTGTGTTATGTTCCCTTCCTGAGTCTTGGGACCACACCATGGCCTTCCTGCTCTTGGTGTTGGCTGTGAGGACCTTGTGGGTCTCCGAGAGATTTCCCACTGGAAGTATGCATGCCTGACTGGATACTTGCTGGTGTAAACTATATATCGACTCTAACTTTAGCCCGGGGGAGCATTCGTATGTGTTTCATGAAAGCTATAATAGAGGAAGAGACACCTCACCTCATACATTCCGATTCCTAAATACACCATTTACAGTTTTCTGGGATATTATTTAAGTTTATTTTCGTGATGGAGTCTGGCCATGCCCGTTGAGCCCTTATTTAAGTTCTGGGTGGCCGCTGGAAAAGCCTGGAATGCCTCGAAGGAAAGGAAGGAAGCAAGATCTCCCCATTCATTAGACAGAAGCCTGGAGGTCGCTGTCCTCGAATACCCACTGTGAGTTCCCAGGCTGGGGGCTGGGCTCACACTGACTGGCTTTTCACTGCCCGCAGCTCTGCAGGTGGCCTTCTTCTGGCTTGGTATGGCTCATGCTGCAGCCAAGAGAAAACCCTGTTGGGCTGTGGTCTGGCTGGGGCTCCAGTCTGGATCTCATTGCTTTCTCTTGATGGCATCTCCCTGCTTCAGGAAAGACCATTGGGCCCTGCAGGAAACTGCTTTCAAAACCTGTGTTTCCCAGCTGGCTTCTTCCCAGCACCACCTAACCATGGTGGAACAGCATTTAGCATTCCGTACTGTTTCCTTTTAAAATTTTTATTTGCTTATTTTCATGTGTGTGTGTGTGTGGGGGGGGTGAGTGCGAATGTTTTGCATGTGTACTTAATGTGTGCTCTGGAATTGTAGTTACAGGCAGTCGTAAGCCACCATGTAGGTGCTGAGAATCAAACCTGGGTCCTCTAGAAGAACAGCCAGTGCTACTAACTGCTGAGTCATGTCTCCAGCCCCAGATACATGTAATTAAATTCAATTAGAATAAGGGGGGGACAGAAGTGGAGAGGCATGGAGGGAAGCAGGGGGGAGGGAAGAAAGGAGAGAGGGAGAGGGGAAGCAAATGTATAATCTAGAGATAACTAGAATGCCAAAGCATTTTGGTATACTCTGGTCTAGACTAGTAATAGAGACACAGCCTGGGAGCTTGTTAGAAATGCAAGATCGGGCTAGAGGGAGGCATCCAGAGGTAGAGGGCATGCTTAACATGCTCCAAGACTCCAGCTCAATACCTAGCACAGTAAAAGAGGAGAAGGGACTGAAGGGAAAGGACATTTTGAGAACTCCAGAAGATGTCAGATATTGTGAATTCTATATCTTGTCTATTTCTTCTTTTTCTTTTCCATGGTGCAGATGATATGGGGGGCATAGAGATCACATCAGGCTGGCCTTTGACTCCCTTTGTATGTAGCCAAGGATGATCTTGACCTCCCCATCCTCCTGCCTCTGTTTTCCTACTGCTGGGATAACAGGCATGTGTTACCCTACTCTGCTCATTGTTTATTTTCTTATTTTATATAATTCACATGCTATAAATTCACTGGTTTTTTTTTTTTTTTTACTGTGTCCCAATAAAACTCTTTACTGATGATAGATGATACATTATCTTTAGCACAAGAACATTATGCCCATCACTGAATCTTCTTAAATTTTTTTACATTAACACACATAGTAATAGGTATGTGATTCAGTGGCTTTAGTGTCTTTGCTATGCAGTGGCTTGAATGAGAATGGCCCACAGGCTCATATGTTTGACCCCTTGGTCCACAGTTGGTAGAACTGTTTGGGAAGGACTAGGGGGTGTGGTCTTCTTGGAGGTGTGCCATGGGGGACAGGCTTTGAAGTTTCAAAAGGCTTTTTGCCATTTCTAGTACTCTCTCTCTGCCTCCTACTTGTGATCAAGGTGTGATCCCTGCTGCCATGCCTTTCCTCTTCCATCACTGACTCCAACCCTCTGAAACCGTAAACGCAGTCAAACGCTTTCATGTATAAGTCGCCTTCATTGTGTTGTTTTGTCACAGCAATAGAAACCCTAATACAAGATTGTGTAGCCATCACTACTTTCTAAATCCAAAACATTTTCGTGACACACAAAGAAATGCCATCCTCATTCATAATTATTCTCTCAGCCCCTTGACTTATAGCACCTAGAAACAATTGGTCTAGCTCTGTCTCTGTGGGCTCTAGACTCTCGTGGTCCAACAGTTAGAAACAGGTTTTTATTTTATTTTGTTTTGTTTGTTTGTTTGTTTGTTTGTTTTCACCTAGTACATGTTTTCAAGGCTCCCCTGTGTTGTGGGACATTTCATCTTCTGGTTGCATAATTTTCACTTACAGGGGTACTCCATATCAAGAACATAACATTCATCAGTTTTTAATTTTAGATTGTTTTCAAACATTGGCTGTTATGAATAATGCTGCTAGCAATGTTGGTCCTCAAGTACACACACACAATACACATATATACACTCAAGCATGCACTTACATGCATGTACATGATAATATAATAATTAATTAATAAGGACAGAGAGAGAGAATACCTTTTCTCAAGACTTAGGGATCATTGTAGAAGACAGAGTAGGAGTTTAAGAATGGACAACTTGCTGGGTGCACCACCTTTAAACCCAGCACATGGGACACAGAGACTAGCCTGGTCTACAAGAGCTAGTTCCAGGACAGCTTCCAAAGCCATAGAGAAACCCTGTCTTGAAAAACAAACAAACAAACAAAAAGAATGGACTACTTAGAGTCAGGCAGTGGTGGCTCACACCTTTAATTCCAGCACTTAGGAAGTAGAGGCAGGTGGGTCTCTGTGAGTTCCAGGCCAGCCTAATGTACTGAGTGAGTTCCAGGACAGCCAGGGCTACACAGAGAAACCTTGTCTTGACTGCTAACATCCACCTGTAAAAGCCACGGTCAGCCCTCAGCCTTTAAAGCAACCGGCAGTGGGCCAGCCTTGGGGAGCAGCCATACTTTGCTAAGCAGCCCCAATGCCTAGCAACCACTGAGGTTTAAAGGCAGTCAGGCTAATGCCATGCAATTGCTTTACCCACAGTTTGACCCGAAGGACCTCTCCTGTTCCTCAGAGTTCTGATCAGGCCATTGGCTATGGGGTTCTGGCCACACCCACCTCGTCCTCAGGAAGCTGCATATGGAGGGAGTTGTCAGTGATACAGAGGAGGTCTGTTTGAGCCTTTGACAAAGGGACCCAAGTGAATTCCTGCTTTGAGGCTCACACTCCATGTCTGGGTCTTGTGGCTCAGCAATATCTACTAATGACCCTTAAGTCCCTCGCGAATGTATTTGAAGTAGGCCCCAGGGGTTAAAGAGCTGCCTGCTCTCACTGTGAGTTGGAAGCACTGCTCTTTCCCAGCCTTCTAGCCTGGGAGAGTTCTGCTACTTATACATTCGTCCTGCTACTATACATTATCACATACTAATGCGTTCTGGAGAGTGTAGCCCTCTGTTGTCCTGCTTGTGTTGTGGGATTGTAAAGTGGTGTCTGTATTCTGGAAAGCAATCAAATAGTATATCAGGAGCCATACATATATTTCCCTCCTGGGAGGATAAATAATCCTAAGTGCAGAGAAATGTATGTAAGAATCTGTGTGACTACGTCCTACCCATCAGTGTTCCCAAATCAATGCTCACTCAGGATGCACCAGCAAGGACCACTTCCTCCCATTGGTCCACAACATACATCAACCTGTTCCCTTGGTCTCTCTCCTTTATCTGACTTTCTTGCAGCTTTGTCCCATTTGGTCAGGAGCCAGCAAAATCTGGATCCAAACAGCCACAGCCACATACCCCGTGGCCTTCTAGATGGAGGACATTTGGGACAATCAACTGTGTTTCAGAGTGAATTCTCATTGGAGTATACCAGTAGCTTTTGAGGTAAATAAATAAATAAATAAATAAATAAATAAATAAATAAATCCACCAGGGATGTACATAGAGGGGGAGGGGCTGGGGACATAGTTTAGTTGGGAGAGTGCTTGCCTAACACACATGAACCATGAGCCATGTATGTTCAGTCTTTAGCCCTACCTTAGCAGGACATGGTGGCACACACCTGCAGTTCCAGCATGGGTAGTGGAAGCAGGAGGATTACAAGTTCAAGGTTAACCTTGTCTACATAATAATTTCAAAATAACCATGGTCAGAGACCCTGTTCAAAACAAAATAAAACAAACAAAAACTAAAGAAAGGGGCTGCCAACAAATAGGATTCCATTATATTTAGAGTGATGAAAATACAAGAAGCCATCAGATGTTCCAAATACCCTTTGGAACCAGCCATGGTGGCTCCCTGAGTAAAATCAGGCTGGAGATGGCCTTCAGGTAGCAGGGCCAATCAGCTCTGTAGTGGGTATATATGCAGCTTAAGAAGATAGGCCAAGGATCATTCTTACTGTATAACTGTAGGGAGTACGGTTTTTCCGCCCACCGCCAGTCTTGTCCCGCCGCCGCGCCTGCCCCAATTAACACACTGAGACTCTGTATTTAATATAATTCTGTTGGCCCATTACTAGTTTCTTATCGGCTAGCTCTGTCTTAAGTATTAACCCATTTCTGCTGATCTATGTATTTTCACGTGGTCTTTTCTTACCAGGGAGTGGGGCAGGCGTCTGGTCTCCCCAGTCTCTCCATCTTGACCCCTCCTTACTACTTCCTCTTCCTCCTTCTCTCCTAGTCCCTCCTATCTTCCTTTCCTATTGGCCAACAGTGCTTTATTCATTAACCAGTATGAGAAACATATACAGAATGACATCTCCCATCATATAACTGTTTTGTTTTTAAAATGAATTGCTTTATTTTTAATTATGGGTCTGTCACAGAGAAAATATAAGAATGGGCCAGGGAGACAGGATGAGCTAAGAGAGGCAAGAATTGGGGCTTGAGCAGGGCCAGAGCTAGAGAGTAAGAACCCAGCCAGGGTAAAAGATCCTGTGTAGCAGGGAGATCAGAAAGTGACAACAGCCATTAACTTGAGTGGACCAACATCTCAACCATTGAGCCACCATTAAGAATGAGGGCTACCGCCCCTCGACACCTACAGCAGGCAGAAGAGCTGGTCCTGCCCTGCACCAGCTGGAGGATTCAGGGGATGGGGCCCTGCACCTTGCCTGGGGAACACAGTAGAAATGGCCCCAGTGGTGTGGGTACAGGTGAACTGGCCCCCATCGTGGGAGAATGGGAGAACTACCTTGCTGCCTTCAGCGCTGGACCAGCTAGCAGTGTTGGAGAGCTCCCCCTGGTGGTGAGAGGGTGCGGGAGAGCTGGCAGTCTGACCAACTCAGCTACCACACAGGTCAAGACCCAGGGCTGAGTTGGCCCACCGCAGCATCCACTCCATCTACGAACTGCTGGAGCCCGTGAAGGGGCCAGTCCTGCAGATCCAAAGCTGCAGGATCCCCATGACATAGGAGGCAATAGGGTATTCAAGAGGATTCTCGGTGAGGATCCAGTACTGACAGTGTCACCGAAGCGGGAGGCCTGGGAGAAGACCAGTAACTCATTGCAGTGAATATTTGCAAGTAAAGATGGATGGACTAAAGGGTATTCTTTGAGACTCACTGTGACACACTGCAGCTTCCACAGTGAGATTTTTTTTTAATTTTGTGGGAGAGGCTGCGAGGGCAGAGGGCAGATATGAAGGGATGGGGAGATGAGTGCCACAAAGAATCAATAAACTTTTAAAATACATAAGAAAAGGACGAGCACTACAAAGATGCTGCAGTGTGAAAAAACGGCTGTGTCACTCTGGATATATGGAACAGATGCGCGCGCGCGCGCACACACACACACACACACACACACACACACACACCTGCCCTCACCAAACAAGACTGGTAAGAATTACACCTAAACGGAAGCAGTACTTGTACTGTGGGTGGGTTCACTGCTCTGTTTTTAAATAAAACAGCAGCACTAGCTATTACCCAAGTGCAGGCTGCTGGAGTGCTGGCCAACACAGGCATAATTCTTGTTACTAAAATAGTTCCCGCTCAGGAGAGAACTTAGCATCCCATCCAGCAGCCTCCCACCCTGGACAGGAGCCCAGGGTCTGCCACATTCTCACCTGATGGCCCAGCAGAGCCGGCTTGACTGACAGGCTCTTCTCCCTCTTTGGGGTGCAGAGTCACAGAGCTTGAGCTGATCCGGGCAGCGATTGGGGGCAGATGTGGAAGCTGGCAAGGCCCAGGGCTGTGGGAGCCAGAGCGATGTGGCCCCCTGTCTCAGTTCCAGTTCATCAACCATCATTGAGAAGCAGCCTGGAGGCTGCCTGTCCCCACCCCACAAACTCCCACCTCCCTAGACAACGGTGCCCTACACTGTGCTTCCTACTAAGCTCCTTGGATGCCCATGTGGGGGCCCTCAGCAAAAAGCTGCTACACCCACACTTTAAGCCCCTCCATGGATCTGAGCCCACCTTCCTCTACTCAGCAGTCTCCTGTACCTCCTCAGGGCTCTACCGCTCCATAGGAGACAAGGTGGTTTTCTTGGGCCCTCTCTGTTCAAACCCTTGGCAGGACTCCACATTCTGTCTCCTCCATACTTGTGCCATAACCTTCTACCTAGGTCCACTGTCTCACCTTTTAAGGACTGTGGGGATTTTCAAATTCCATAATCTGGACTTTAGAGTCTTGCACAAAAGCAGAATACCACTTGTAGAGACATAGAAATAGAACTGTTTTGATGGCAACTATTGTTAATCTGGTGTAAAAGTCAGTCATCTTTCTGCCTCGATGAGCCAGAGTTTTCCTTTGTACAAGCAGAGTTTTCCTTTTACAAGAATTAGACGAATTTTGTAGAACAGAAAACACATACTCGCACCACCACCACCTAAATTCAGCCCAGTCAGAGCCAGCTGATGTGATGTAGGCTGCCTCAGAACCCAGCTGGTGTGTGGTTAAAAATGTAGCTTCCTGAACTCAGCTCCCAAGCTGCCAGTCCAAATCCTGGGAGGAAAGACCTGGGAATGGGCGTTCTTCCTAGCTCCCCTGCTGACTCTGAGGTTCCCCAAACTGGTAATTTCGTGACTCCCTAGTATCCCCTGTCTAAAACAATAGAGGCCAGGGTAAGGGAGAACTGGTAGACTCAGGAGGAAAACTAAAGAGAAAGAAGTAGATTCCAGGACACAGATGGTCGTACAGAATTCAGACACAGGCCTGTGGTGGTTGGTGGGCTGGATGTGTGCAGAGCCTCGCAGGGGCCACGGGAAACTCAGCGTCCTGGCTAGAGCTCCAGAGAAGTTGGAAGTACTCAGCTTGTCAGATGAGCAGAAGCAGGGATGGATGGTGGATAAACTGGTCAAACAGTAACTTTGTGGTGTGTGCCTTTACCTCCCTAGATAGCAAGAAAAGGGCTGGGGAAATATTTAGAAGGATTCTGCGAATGGTGGAGCTTCAATGAAAGTCTTCGATGGAAAGGGTATATAAAGCCCAAAGCGGGTAGGGTAGAGTGGGTGGGGTAGAGTGGGGTGGGGTAGAGTGGGGTGGGGTAGAATGGGGTGGGGTAGAATGGGGTGGGGTAGAGTGGGGTGGGGTAGAGAGCACTAAGGACTAAAGAGAAGGTGGTGTCTGTATTCATTGATCCTTTGTGTTACGTATTTGGTGGAGGGTGTGCCAGTGTGTGTGCATGTTTGCCTGTGTGTGGATCATTGCATCTGGGCATGTGCATGTGTGTACTCATATGTATGGAGGCTAGAGGTCAACTTCTGGTGTTCCTCGGGAGCCAACTATCTTATTTCTTGATTCAGGATCTCCCACTGGGATCTCTGGCCTATTGATTAGGCTGAGCAGTCTGGCCAGGAGCTCCAGAATCCCCTGGTCCCTGCCTCACTGATGCTGGAATTACAGAATTACATCCAGCTTTTACATCAGTGCTGGGAATTGAACTCAGATTCTCACTCTTTTTCGGCTAGTGTCTTGCCAGTTGAGCCATCTCTCTACGCTCTATGAGCTCATATTTAAATGACACCTTGATGGTTGTGGTAGCTAGCAGTGGTAGCAGAATGACCAAAGGCCCACCTGCCAAGACTATGGGGCTGCTTTCTAGGAACGAAAAAGGTGGGAACCAGATGGGTGATTACTGGAGGAGACAGACAGTGAATAGAAGATGAAGACTGGAACTGGGGTCTTTTCATGACAGGAAGAGCAAAGACTCCCGAAGAACCTTTGTTATCCTAGGTATGGATGACATTTTAGAGTCGCTCTGACACCATCATCAAAGGCAGGCAGTCTCGTTCCATCTCTACGTCTCCTTTCCAAAGAAAAGCATCTGGGTTGGCAGGGAGTGGGTAACCTAGGTGATCATCCCTGGTTTAGCACCTGCAAACGTCCAGACATTTTTAGAAGAACGTTCCCTTTTAGATTTCACTTGTCTTACTTAGCCAGATCGACAGGGTGTGGGTGGATAAGTCCCTATGAACAGTGAACCTGAGTGAATAACGAGACTCATTATCTTACATTGAGACTGGTTTCTAAGAAAAACAAAGAGGAAAGTCACTGGACCAACAGCTTTCCCTGCTCCCAACCCACAGAGGACCAGCCCCCCCTCCCCAACACACAAGTACTGGCTCCTCTGGGCCCCTGCAAGAGGAAGGAAACACAGGGGAAGGAAAGCAAGAGATTAGAGAAGTTGACAGATGGAAATAGCTTCTCAGGAGCCATGCTGTCCCAGCCTCATTCCCCAGGGAGCCTTTTGTGCCACGGAATGTAGTTGCCTAAATGAAAAATGATATCATTTATTTCTTTTGTCCAAGTTGGACTGTTTTCTACAGACACAAAAATAACCTAACACCGCAATGCCCAACTGTTGGCCAAGTGATAGAGTTATCTGTCATCTGGGCCCTTGATAATGTCCTGGGTAAACAACCACAGGCTTGATATGTCTGGGGCGGGGCTGTACTCGCTCTGCTCCACCCATGATGCAAAGGGGCTTGAATGAGAGAAACTCTTCTGAGAAGCTGGCCGGAGCTAGTACTGCTAGCCCGAGGAGGATGACTTTGCAGATTACACCCCAGCCAGCCACACGTGTTTTCATTCAGCAAACACTTGCCGACTCCTGCGAAGCTCAGTGCAAAAGTTCTGTGGCTACAAATGTGCAGAGATAGGACCCAACAGGGTTCACCTCTGTGTGTGTGTGTGTGTGTGTGTGTGTGTGTGCCTGTGTGTGCTTGAGTGTGTGTGTGTGTGTACGTCCATGTGCTTGTGTGTGGTAGCCAAGCCTACCCAGTGCAGCAGTTCCCATAGCACAGTTGATGCTCAGCACAGTGGTCTATCTGCCTGTAGAGAAGGCAGCCTTTCAGGCGGAATTTGAAAATGGAAAGGACTTCCCAGGTCTGAGTTATGGGATCTGTGTGTGTGTGTGTGTGCGCGTGCATGCGCGCGCGTGTGTGTGTGTGTGTGTGTGTGTGTGTGTGTTATTCAGAAGTCAGTATCAGTTTTTCTCAGTCACTCAATGTCTTGCTTTTTGAGACACAATTTATCATGAAACCTGGAATTCACTGACTGGATGGACAACAAACTCCAGGGGTCCACCTGTCTCCACCCCTGACCCCTAGTCTAATGGTCTCTTCTGAACTCCATGGGCACCCAGCATATAAATGGTACGCAGACATACGTTCAAGAAAAAACATTCATACACACAATTAAGTTCAAAATAAAACAAGGACACCTCCAATGCCTGTGTAAACACTCCAAGACCCAAGACCTCCTATGCCCTCAGATAGGGAAGCCAGGGTGCAATCCAAGGACTGGGCAGACTCCATCGTTGTCATCATCAGCAATTGGGAAACAGGATCAGGTCGTGGGGGCTGATGTCAAGGAACCTGTGGAAGAGAGCCTGCATGGTGGGTTCCAGCACCAGCTTCCAGTGCCTGTGGCTCTGGGCCTAGAACACACACAGGTGGGCTCTGCAGGTTCCCGTCTTCCCTGCAACCAAGTTCTGCCTGCTTCAAGGAAAGTGGGGACTTGGGGGTCCTGTGGTTCCTTTGAGTTTCTGTGGCCTTGTCTCCTTTGTGACAAGGCATGGTTTGTTCTCAGGATGTGAGTATACCTCTCTGGAGTGAGAAATGAGTGGTGTGTGCGAGTCGGGGGTGTTCCTTCTGTCTCTCTGTTTGGCTCTCAGACTATTAATACAAGCCACGTGTCTGGCTGCACCCCAAGAACACGTGCTCCCCACAGTAAAATGCCACCCCTCCCAGCTCAGCCTGTTGTTTGTTCTTTCTGATCGGCGCCAGCCTCATAGACCCCATGGAGGTAGAATATAACTTTCTATAAATAAATTCTAACCTGACCTACAATTTAGCCCTTGGATTTTTTTTTTTTTTCTTCTTCGTGGTAATGGGATCATAGCCCAAGATGGTCTCTCCTACATCTCCTGGTCCTAGAAAGCAAGCCCTAGGTGCCTAGGTGTGCTCAGGTTTGGGCATCACTTGGACCCTCTAGTCTCCTTCATCACTGGCATGTGTTGGGAATACAAGGGCATACTGAAGGATGGTGGGTTAGCCCTCCTGCACCCATAGGCAGCTGTGCACAGCCTCAGTGCCTGAGTGGGGGGTTTTGCTCAGAGGGTCTAGGATCCCTTCTCCTTCAGATGAACCTCTAGCAGCTCCCTCTTTGACACCCTTCCCTAACCACTCTCCCCTGGGGTCACCATAAAGCTAATTGTTCTTGCCTGGTTCTGAATGACAGTAGTCATTCTTCACCCATGTGCCCATTGGGCTCTGAGTACCAAGGACTGAGCTCAGGCTGGTTGTGAGGAAAGCATTTTAATCCTGGGTACCCCAGTCTACTCAGACTCAAATACAAGCCTGCCTCTGAAGTCCCTGTCCTCACCCTCTGCACCACACCATCTTGGGGGTTGACCAACATCTCCATTACCTCTTTGCTCTGGGATGTTCTTCAGAATGCCTGGATTCTCTGAGGGGCTCCCTCAGAGACTGGCAACACTCGGTGATATTTGTCAAAGGCTTGATGGTGATAATTCAATCAGGGGATTCATTGGGAGTTAAAAATCCAGTAGGGGCCAGGGATAGTGATTAGTGGCAGGGAGTTTGCCTGGCATGTACGAAGTCCCTGGTTCAATTCCCAGCATGTACACACACAAGGTCGTTTACTTTTGGGATAGCATTCCCTTCACACAAAGATGCACTTGATTTAAAGTGTTGCAGTTCCAAATCCAAAACAAAACAAAACAGGTTGGGGTGGGAGAGGAGATTGAGATAGGGCCTCATCTAGCCCTAGTTGGCCTTGAACTCCCAGTTCTCTTGTCTTTGCCCCCTGCCCCCCAGGTGCCAAGCTTATGGTATGTACTCCCCCACAGGCCCCATTTCTTTCTTTTTTTTTTTAATTTTTATTTTACATATCGATCCCAGTTCCCGCCACCACCACCACCCCCATTTCTTTTTATGGCAACCAAAAAGTAGTTACTGAGTCCCAGCATGCAACACTCCCAAGCATTTTCAGGAGAAGAGCCAGGCATCACCTCTGCCTTTGAAGACCTTACACCTTTCCCGGGGAGGTGTAAAATTCTCATTTGGGAGAAGCTTGGCCCAGTCCTGCGCACACTGGTCCTCGGTTGTTCTTGGTTTCACTTCTATCCCAGGATCAAGCAGGGCTCAGCCAGACTAGACAATACCCCATGAAATGAATGCACAACAGAAGACCTAGAATTGGGAGCCAAATAGAGGCATAGGACGTCACAGACAGAGGGTGCATCAGACACGGGGACATTTCTGAAAGGTTTGGGGAGCAAGCGCAAAGTTCCATGAATCCTAAAGAAATGTGGCTGTGACAAGTGGAGTCGGCAAAGTAAAGAGGCAGGGATCCACAGGGCCACTTGGAGATGGTAAGAGGGCTTGGGAGAGTGGGAGGTGAGGAGAAAGGCCAAGAAAGCCTTGGTGGGAGACTGTGACCCTGAGCAACGGGTGACAGTACGGAGGACAGTCTGTTAAGAGGCTGAGCTCAGAGAACGATAATGTCCCAGCAGGGCAATGAGGGCTAGGCTCGGAGAGGAAAGAGTGAGCATGACTTTTCAAAGCTGGCACATAATTGCCTTAAGGGCTACCAGGGTTGTCCAAGGTGTCTTCAAGGGTTGGGCCTGGTGACCAAGGGAAGGGTGTGAGATGACAGACGACACTGTGTGTGGTTGACAAAAAAAGATCACATCCTCCTGGTCATGATTCATTGTCTTTATTAGCAATGTCTCTGGTTGCCAAAAAAAAAAAAAAAAAAAAAAAAAAAACCACACATTTGTGCTTCACAAAGCAGGACTGACACTGTCATTCTTTACAAGGAAAAAAAAAAAACGTTGGCATAAATAACTTAAATGAGAAAATAAATATGTGGCTGAACTCTTTAAAAACCACGGCTTCCATTCTTGTGGATGAGCCCCACATGGGAAGCTTGCCAAACCCACCAGGCCAGCCTCAGGGACTTCCCTGCTCCATGCGCTTTGCCCCTCCCCCCAGGTTACAAACACCCCCTCCCCTTTAACAATTAAAATCTACACAGAAAGTAAGAGATGTCTGGAAATGATTTACAAAAAGATTGGTGGGTGGCAGCTGCGGCGCCTCCCAGCTTCTCCGTATATGTACAGCAGTTGCCCCCCCCCCCATTATGAGTCTCTTTAATGTAAGATATGCCATCACTAAAGAGAGCATGAAGACGCTATTTTTCTGGACAGAAGAAATGTGTCCCTGGATGGCAGGCAGGAGGAGGTGTCCTGGAAGAGCCAGCTTTGGTTGGAAGTAACTGAAAAGCCCGGTTTCCCCCCAAAGACCTTAAACTGTTATGTGGAAAATCCCTTTGAAATATGGCAAGGCAGTGGGTGCAAGAAACTGATCTTTGGGGACCAGGGGTGCAATTTCTGTCCCTTCCACCATCTCTGAGACCTGTCCTTCTCCACCCCAAGGCAAATTTGAGATGTGGGGGGGGGGGTAAACAAACATCTGGGGAGGTCAGGCTGTGAATCAACAGCCTCTTCTAGGAGGTTGCCAACCAGAAATCCTCTCTCTCTCTCTCTCTCTCTCTCTCTCTCTCTCTCTCTCTCTCTCTCTCTCTCTCTCTCTCTCTCTCTCTCTCTCTCTTCCTTCCTGTCTCCTCCACCTGCCCATATGGGAAGACCCCAGGCCTTGGAAGCTCAGCAGAGTTCTTGGAGAGTCTAATCTCACCATGACCCATATTTTACAAAGGAGGCATTGAGGTACCAAAAGTGAACCAGTAGCCCAACCTCGCCCTCAGTGGCCAAAGCCAGGGCCAGAAATCCTATCTAGTCCTGTGTTCTTGTACACATGGCCTTTTCAGTGGGAAGAGGGTGGGGATCTACTGTACCTCTGTAACCAGTCCCAGGTCCTTTCACACTCTGCTACCTTGACTGGGCAGAATGGCTCAGTGTCTGTGACTCAGCTCCCTCTCCTGGCCTGCGGGAACTCCTGCAGGAGAGCAAGGGGACTCTACCGACTAGGGACTCCGCATGGCCTGGAAGGTTTGGCGCCCCTGGCCTGGGCTACAGGCTTTACAATGAAAACGAGTCGGATCGCGCGGGGGCTGCGTGGGTGCGGGAGCGCTCTAGTAAGCGTTCTCCAGCTCCGCCTGGTTGGCTTTGGCTCCCCGGGCGCGAGGCCGTGGCTTGCGACCCTTCTGCGGCCGCGTGGTCTCCGGCCCGAAGTCCTTGAGCTCCGACTGGTTGTGGAAGCGGGTGAGGCGCTTGCACTTGCAGGAGGCCACCAGACGCACCTTGCGTGCGCGCGGCGCCGCGCCTCCGGGACACAGCAGCTGCACCCGCTGCGCGCGGTAGCGGTCCGGGATGCAGCGGAAGTCGGGTCCGTTCGGGCGCCACCACTTCACGCGGCCGATGGCGTTGGGCAGCAGGCGCGCGGGGCCACACTGGCCGGAACACACCAGCTCGGTGACCGGCTTGGCGCTGCGACACGGCCCGTCCGTCACGAAGCGGGTGTAGTGCAGCTCGCGGCAGCTGTATTCAGACACGTCTGCGGAAAAGAGGGAAGCGTAAGGGCGGCAGCCTACTCCAGGCTGGCCTGCTCCGGCTATTCCTCCTTGCTTTTCCCAGACCTGCCCCTCTCCAGGCGCTTTCGCATCCGCATCCGTGCATGGCTCATAGGAAGGAAGCACCAGGCACTTTTGAAGCTTGCAGGGGAAGATCTCTCCCTGGCTGCTCACTGTCCTTAGAACCCAGTGATCAAACACCAGTTCTCTGTCATTTATTTTGTGTGATCCGTGGGCAAGGAACTTAACGTCTCTCTTCCCCACATCTGTAAAACAGGTTGCCCCAATATTCAATGACTTCATCCACTACTTGTGCATTATACCGGGCACTATATGGCACCGTCAGAGTTGGCAGTATGTTCTTGTTTGGGGATTGGGTCTTATGTAGCCTGGGCTGGCCTCAAATGGGCTGTGTAGTTGAAGATGATCTTGAATTTTTGAGCTCCCATCTTCACCTCCCAGGTGGTGGTCACTCACTGCCTGGCTTAAGAGGTACTAGGGATCCAGCCCTGGGCTTCGTGCATACTAACCAAGCACTCTTCTAATTTAGCTCCTTGTCTCCAGCCTTGTCTAGCAGGTGCTAGCCACATCTGGCTGGCTCTTGTCCCTTCTAAACTCCTTTACCAGACACTGGGGCAGGGGCGGGGCCCCAGGAGATGGAGAAAATAGTGGAGGTTAATTGAAGGTAATAAATCAGGACAGCTGCTGTGAAGGAGGGGTAGAAGGGCAGGTGGCGGGGATAAGAATTCATTAGACTTGAAAGCAACCAAAGGCGGCATTTCCAACCCCCTCATTATCACAGGTCCAGGCTGAGAAAAGAACTTGCCCCAAAGGCAGGGCTGGGTTACCTGACATCCCTGCCTAGGATACCAGTACCTTCTGGCTCCTGCAAGGGTGAAAGTGATTTGTTAGAGGATCCCAGGATGGGGATGGGTGGGGGGTGGGTACTAGCTACTTCCTTAGCAGAAGAGGTTAGAGTTCTGGCCCTCAATCTTATAGCTTCTGCTCCTATAGGCATTTGTTTGGCACCTGCTGCATACCAGGGTTTGTTCTGTGTGCCTTGAATGGTAGGGTAGCTCATGGTGATACAAGCCTGCCTCCTGTGGAAGGGTCTGATGCCTGGCCCCATCTTGTTACAAACCCAGGCTACATCTCCCACCATGGGCTTAGGTAGATGGGAGCTTTTGAGCTAGCTGATTCATGTGTGAGTCCTGTCCACCCCCAAAATTTTCACAGGCTAATAATATGACAAGAAATGATAATAAAAAAAAAAAATAGTTCCAGGACCAAAACCAGAGAGCAGCAGAGGCCAGGACCCACCTCCTCGCCTCCACAGCAGGGGAGGTGTATGTCTTGTCACCCTTCTGTGGCTGGCTGTTTGGTTTCTGGGCTGATTTGACTCCCTCACCCTTGTAGAGGGTGGTATGTGGAGGCGAGTCAGTTTGCCCAGGGAAGGATAAGTTTGAGGACTTTCCAAGAATAGTGAGTGCCCTTAGGTCAGGCACATCCTCTGCAAAACGTGACTGCATTGCACACTCCTTCGGGGTGGTTTTTTCCCCACACCCCTTACTGGCTAGGAGGCAGGAGTGTGGTGGCAGCCTGGAAAAGGCGCCTCTGCCCCACTCAGTTGGTGAGTAGCAGGCAGCAAGGTCTTCACTCTGGAATATGTCCCTCCAGCTGCCACCCCACTCCTGTCAGCCCTGCCAGCTGTGCACTCGATCCCTTAGGCATTTCCCTGTGCAGGCCTGCCTCCACTGGCTCTGTCCCTAGGAACAAGGCAAAGCTGGGACCAGGGTGCAAGCAGAGGGCAGATGGCGCCACCTGCCCATAGGGGGGATGCTGTACTCAACTGCCAGTCATGTCACGGGCTAAACCGGTACCTAAAACCCTGTTCTCTGGCGCTAACCCACTGGGCCCAGCAAGGGGAGCTGACGGGGCTTCTTTCCAGCTTCAGGTCCCCATCCAAACCCAACCCAGGGTTATGTTGCAACTGGATCAAATCAGCTTCCAGTCTCAGCTCTTTTTCCACCCCACCCCCCACCCCGTGGCTTTAATCTCAGGAGCCTGTTTCTTCAAGCTAGGGTTACCTCATGGGGTGGCCATGTGAGATATAGCACAGCCACAGCATCCATCAGGTGCCTTACCTTGTCACCTCCCCGCTGGTCCAACCAGATCTAACCCTTGCATCTGTCTTAAGGAGATTTTTTTTTGGAACCATCCTACAAGCCCATACCTAGGTTACAGCTTTGGCTGATCTCAGCTCCCCCGTGCCTTGGGTGCTCAGCCAGCCCCTGGCCCCCAAGCCTGTCCCTCCCCCAGTGTGGCAGAGGATAACTATCCACCCAATCCTCAAGGCCTCCAAAGAGCAGATTCTAAAACTAACCCCATTACCTCTCGGCCCCCCATGCTAACAACTTGTCTTCTCTATCCCGTACCTTTGGTGTCATAGGGATGGTGGGGAGGTCTCCCTCCATTCTCTGCCCGGTTCATGGTCTGGTTGTTCTCCGGCTCCTGGGGAGGCTCAGGGTACTCTCTGAACCCAGGGATGATTTCGGTGGCATCATTCTTGAAGGCTTGCCACCCCTGGCCCTCCACAGCACGGAAGGCTGCATGTACAAGCAGGAAGACAAGACACAGGGCTAGCGAGAGCTGCATGGTACCAGATAGAGGAGGGCACTGGGTAGCACAGGCTCCAATCCCCAGCCTAGATACAGTCGCCTTTTTAAAGCTCCCTCTGCCTCATGCCAGCCAATAAGGGTGGGCTGGAACAGGGCTGGTCCCATGTTTCCTCACCACCCCCCAGGGGAAAGGGGTGTGCTCAGAGTGAGCCCTCCCCAAGACTTCTCAAGCTCAGCAAACTTCCAAATTGCTGCTGGCGCTCCCAGGTGACCCAAGGGGGGGGGGGTTGGTGTTGAGGCAAGGACAGAGCCAGCTCTCCCAGCACCTCCCACATTCTGAGGGCTGTGGTTTTCAGATATCAAAATAAGCCTGGCTTTTAATTGTCTGGCTCCCTGGGCCCCTCAGGCATTCTCAAAACAAACTGTGGGCCAGCTTAACAAAGGAAACATGTGGGGCTTGGCGTTCTACAGAAGGCAGAGTTCAGCTGACCAAATTCCTCTAGCCACGTTCCTTTGTCACCCCATCAGCTAATGGTGTTAATTAAAGGTATCTGTTTGCACCCCACTCCCCACCCACAAGCAGAAGGGTGCCTTTTTTATGGGGGGGGGGTGGAAATCCTGGGGAATCCAACCTAGGATCTCACACTTGCTATGTAAGCACTTTTAAAGAAATCCCATTGGCCTCAACTCCGTATGGCTCAGCACTGGTGATTCTGAGCAAAAGTCCCTTGGCTTTCTCCTTAAAACCAGGGGGAAGTAGAGTCCACAGCCATCGGTGAGAAGGGATTCTGGCAACAGGTGGAGGGTAACCATGGCTCTTGGAGATGGGGCACAAAGAGGAAATCTCTTCTACCCTTTGGGACCTGGGATCCCTCATGGGTGATTCTTAGCCAGGGAATCAATGTGGCTTACAGGCTAATGTGCCAAAGGCAGTTCCTTCCCTAGCCAGCTCTGGGGCAGGCAACCCAGAATCCCGTTTCTTAGCAAAAGCCAAGGCCAGGCCTTTTAGTGTTGACATTTCTCAGTGCCATCATTTCTCAGCTTGTTACATTTTCTGTGAGCATGTGTGTATGTGTGTGTGTGTGTGTGTGTGTGTGTGTGTGTGTGTGGTAAGTGTGAGAATATACCTGTATGTGTGGGTGTATACAGACCAGAGGAGATGTGTCCTCCTCGGTCACTCTCCAAGTTATCCCCTGGGACAGTATCTCTTACTGAGACACTTAGGTTAGGCTGGCCAGTTGGCTAGTGGGCTCCCATGATCCACCTGCTTCTGTTCCCCCCCCCCCACAATCCTGGGGTTATAGGCATGCATGGCCACTTTTCCAAATGGGTGGTAGGGATTTGAACTCAGGTCTTCATGCTTGCACAACATGCAGTTTTACTCACCAAGTCATCTCTCCAGCCTCTCATTATATTTTCATAAGCAGCTCTGAGTCTTAGATGAATGTTCCAAGGGACACATATAAACAGGTAATTTTTAGAAAGCCATCTCAGGTACATCTAAGTTACTGGTTCTCAACCTTCCTAACACGGTGACCCTTTAAGACAGTTCTTCATGTTGTGATGGCCTTGACCATAGATTTTCATCGCTACTTCACAAATGGAATTTTGCTGTTATGAATTACAATGTAAATATCTGATAATTCCCATGGTCTTAGGGTGGCTGACCCCCATGAAAGTGTCATTCAACAACTCCCATGGGGTGTCAACACACAGGTTGAGAACCACTGGTCTAGACACAAAAGAAGCCCAAAGGAGTTGCTGGCTCAGCCGGCAGTAGCAGAAGGGCCATGGACAGGCAGAAGGAGGGGTGTGAGTGGGAAGGTTCACACCTAAGGTGCAAAAAAGGATGGGCCGCAGAAGCCTTCACTGAGACAGATTGTTGGAGGATGCCCCAGCCCTGGAAGAGGGCTGGGAAGAAGGCTATGGTCCACCCTGCCTTGGTATGCTAACTGTGCAATGAATCAGTGCCCTCCACCTGCACAGCTTCTGTAGGGCTCTGCCACCTGCCTCGACTTGTAAGTGGCCTGTCCATCTGTGGCCAACTGCCTGTGTCCTCCTTTTCATCTTCCATCTCCCACACATCAATGCAGCTGCTCTGACAGTTTTACAAGGCAGACAGAAGTCCCTCCAGGAAGGGCCCTCTCTGATACCTGCTTCCTAAGTCAGTTTCCTTCGGGGCAGACGAAAACAGCTGTGGCTATTGTTGGGGGTGATCTATCTCTTACACCAGAGCTGTGGTGTTGTTAGAAGCTGCCCCCTCCTTTTGTCTGTGACCTCCAGTCTCCTTTTCCCTTGCTCTGGAATGTGGACTGTTAACCCTGTCTGGGCCAGAGAGCCAGCCTGTTACTCACTCCAGACTTGAGAGAGGGCAGTTCCTGGCCAGGGGTCCTGTGAACATGCAGAATGGGTCTAATAGCACCATCTGCTGATGGAGATGACAACCAGTTCTTGGAACACTTCTGCCACCTGCTGGATATAAAAGGAGAAACCACCAGAGAGTGGCCGGGTTCGGGATTAAGGGAGTGTTAATAGGAAAAAGGGTGTGTACAGAGAAGAAGAGCTCCTTAAAAGCACATCTCTCTGGATCATCCTCGGTCAACAGATAGCCAACAGGCACAGGATAGCTCTGAGAACCTGCTGTGGTGCCTGCCTTCTGTTCTTTTTACTTGATGTTAAGTCAGTGATGTGTATATTTACACAAAAACCTTATCATTTCTCAAGGTTAAGCAACAGTCAACAGCCTTAGAGTCAAACCTCAGGTCTCTGTGGATCCTAGACTGGAGTATAGGGTCTTTCTTCTTTTGTTTGTTTTTTAAGATAGGGTTTCTCTGTGTACAAGCTCTGGCTGTCCTGGATCTCACTCTGTAGATCAAGCTGACCTCAAACTCAGAGTCCACCTACCTCTGCCTCTTGTGTGCTGGGATTAGAGGGTATTTCTGACCTCTTGTTCTCAGCAGGACTGCAGTCAACATTCTTGTGTGGTGTAATGGGTTTGTTGTTTAGTTGGCTTGGGGTCTTGCTTTGTTTTTTGAGATGGCCTTGCTGTATAACTCAGGCTCCTTCACATTCCTGGTCCTCCTGCTTCAGCCTTCCAAGTGCAGTGACAGGCAAACACCACCCTACCTGGATAGGTTTTCTTAATTGCTCGTTTACATTTTGAGGTAATTGTAAGTTGACAATTACTTGAAATAATTCAGAGAGATTTTATGTCTTCTCTGCCCAGTGTCCCTCCACGGTAACAGCTCACCAAAGGTGTCAGTACAGCGCCACAGCCAGGACACATAGTGCACCAGGCTTACTCACACCCTCCCTGGTTTCCTAGTGCTCACCACGTGTGCACCTACTGTGGCAATATACTTCTCGCATATACTTCTTCTTTAAAAAAAAGTATTAGTTTAGGTATGAGTGCTCTGTCTGCATGTATATCTGTACGCCAGAAGAGGGCATCAGACCCCACTATAGGTGCTTGTGAGGCACCGTGTAGGTGCTGGGAACTGAACTCAGGTCCTCTGGAAGAACAGCCAGTGCTCTTAATGGCTGAGCCATCTCTCCAGCCTTGCTCATTTATTTACTTCTATACAATTTTATCACATATTTGCCTATCCACCACAATTAAAATGAACAATGGCTCTGTGGCCCCAAGGTTCTGACCTGATGTCCTTTCATTATTTATTTCACTATTTATTTTGAAACAGAGTCTCAAGTACCACAGGCTAGCTGAGGCTAACCTTGAACTCCAGATCTATTTCCCAGCTGTTATTAAGATCCCAGGTACGTGCCACCATAGCCTACTCTGTCACTTTTACAAAGATGTCTACTTGCATCCATCACCCTCCCTCTTCCAGACCCAACTCATGGTAATCACCAATCTAACCTCGACTTCCATAGTTTTTCAATTAAAAAATGTTATGCAGACGCAACCAATGCATGGCATTGCCTCCCCCCACCCCATTCAACATAATTCCCTGAAGTTGGCCAGGCGGTGGTGGCACACACCTTTAATCCCAGCACTCAGAAGGCAGAGGCAAGTGGATCTCTGTGACTTTGAAACCAACCTGGTCTACAAGAGCTAGTTCCAGGACAGGCTCCAAAGCCACAGAGAAACCCTGTCTTGGAAAAAAAAATTCCCTGGAGTTATCCAGTATATGGGTACAATGGCAGGCATGTATCCTTCATTAGAGTCTTACAAAGAATTTTTACTGCCCAAGTTCCCTGTGTTCCCCACCCACCCTTCTCCTCCCATCCAACTCCTAGCACACACTGAGTTCTCTTCTGTCTCCATAGGTCTCGTGTTAGCCAGAGCACTATCATGGACTTATACAGTATGCCAGCTTTTCAGGTTGGAACCTCCAACGGCTAAGGTTTTTTTTTTTTTTACTTTTATTTTATTTTTAATCATGTGTACATCTGTATGTGGGCATGTACTTGTAAGTGCAGACGCCAGTGGAGGCAGAGCTGCCAGATCTTCTGGACCTGGAGTTATAAGTGGTTGGAGACCTACACAACATGGGTTCTGGCAACCACACTAGGGACCTATACAAGAGCAGTATGAACTCTTCTCAGAAGCCAACTCTCCAAGACCCCAGAGGATTATTCTTAGATGTTAGAAAAAGTCTGTACCAGTATGGTGGCATGTGCCTTTAATCCTAGCACTTGAAGGCAGAAGTCAGAGAATCAGGAGTTCAAGACCAGCCTTAGCTGGACTTTGGGACCAGGCTGGGCTACGTGAGATCCTACCTCAGAAACAACAGCACCACCACAGAAGTTAGAAAAATCAAACATAAAAAACACAAACCTACAAGAAGAGACACACAAAACAGCTTTCCTTGTTAAGATAAGACATTTATTTTGGTTACAGTTTTATAGTGTGTTAACACTGGTGATACAATAGAGATTAAATTTTCCTCCCCCACTCTCAATGGCAGGAATAGAACTCAGGTCCTTGCCTGTGCTTCGCAGGTGACAATTCTGTTTTATCCCACCATTCCCGTTCCCCTGAACATTTTCTGTCCATCAAATCACTCCTTACAAGTTACCCGAACAGTTGGAGAAGGTTAAGAGCAACATAAGCTAAACATTCACCAATCTTCTCTGTACCCTGAGACTCCCTCTAAGATCAGATTAGAATCACGATCTGGAAGGACAGTCTGATGCCACTTTAATGAAAAAGAAAATGTTCCATGAGGAAAGATCTTATCCTCCTGTTTAAGATCGGTGCTTATTTTGATTAAAACACTGAGCATCTTAATACTACAAGCATCTTTATGTGAACTTGTGGCTGGAAAGGCTGCAGTGCCACCTGCTGGTCACAACAGTATTACTCATGCCCATTTCCCAGGGGTGTGCTAAGGGCCAACTGGGGGGATTCTTAACCTTCTGTGTTGGAGCCCGAAAGAGTCTTAGTGTGGCTCAAAAGAATTCCCTCCTCTGGTGTTGGCCTATGTTCTCGAGATAATAGAACGGCGGGGGAAACAGCCTGCCTCTGGAAAGGCAGTCAGCCTACTGAAGGTTCAGAAGGAAACCATTTTACATTTTAATTTCAACCTGGATTTATTTTTATGAGTCAAAGGAAGTGACTGGCTGTCCTGTGGGGTCAGCATCCAGATAAGGCAGGAGAAGGGGAGCGCAGCCTCTTCCAAGAGCAGAGTTCATTGTCACATGTCACCATGTGTCACCTAACTGATTAGGGGCCGATCTTCTACTTCTTTCTCTGGGGATGGCTCAAAGGCGTGCAGAGCACTTGAACATCACTGGGAGCTTGTCTCAGAGGCGACAAAGGCAAGGGCAGCCCAGTTTTCCTAAGCAGCAGTCCTGAAACTACTTCCACTTATCCCTAGAGACCTGGGTGACCCTTAATTATTCTGAATTTTTTGGTTTTTAAAAACAGGATCTTGCTATTGTAGCCTGGAGTCTCAACATTGAGACCACACTGGACTTGAACTTGCAGTGATCCTCCTGCCTCTGACTTCCATGAACTGGGACTGTAGACACGTGCTACCAGGCCCTGCTACCCCAGATGGTTTTTTTTAATTTAATTTAACTTTTATTTATTTATTTTGCTTTTCTCTCATAACAACACACAGGTAAGTTCTGTCAACTTTACGGGGTTATTATGAAATGAAAATCAGAAGAATCAAGAAAGCCACTTGAAAATTATGGAGTGAGGTACACAGTTTGGCTATGGCCGTTTCATTCTGGAAAAAGAAGATGAATGGTCCCATGTGTCTAGGGCTGCTGTGATCACACAGGATAGGAGACAGTGAAAATCCAGGCTGCACAGCTCTGCCCCTGCTTTTACCCCGGGAGTGAGGCCCTGAGATGCACCTGCTTCCCCAGGCTCAGCAGCTCTGGAAAAGGCACACTCCTCACTGTCCATACTGCTGAGTTCTCCACTGAAAGCTGAACTTGAAACATTCAACAAAAGTCCCTGATATTTCTTTCTCTCCAAGTAAGATTTCTTTGCAAACTCTGGCAAGATATCCTATGGCATGCAGGCTGCTGGGATCCGGGTGCCCCATGACAACACGTTATACACACGGGGTACTCAAACAGCTCCAGTTCTCATAAAAACAGGGTTTTATGAGATGCCCATGTGCTAGGTACTGGGGTGCTGGCTAAGTGCCACCACTCTGCTCTGTATGACCCTGGATACAAGAACATAAAGTCCCAAGAAGATTGTGTTCAATCTCTGGCAGATATGTACACACATGAGGTCCAGCACATTTCCAAGCCATCCTTAGAAAGTCCTTTAAAAGGTTATTTCTTTGTTTTCTCTCTCTCCAATAAAGGAGAGGTCTATTGGGATAATACATCAAGTCTCATTTCTGCCCAGCGAGTCACTGCAGGGCTCCTGCACAGACACCACAGAACCATCAGAACCACCCATAAATGGGCAGGGTGAACACAGGGACCCTTCATTTCCCTTCTGTCCCCGAGGGGACAGCCCCCTTCCCCCTTCACACCCATGCACACACCCACCAACATGATCTGTAATTGGCCAACTTCCTCCTCCTATTCTTAGAATAGCAACCAGGATGACAAGCAGTTAGTATGATGGCTTGGGCTCACCCACACTATAATTCAGGATAAAACCCTTGCAATTCTCCGAATGGTGGGTTGGGTTTTTTTTTTTTTTTTTTTTTTTTTTTTTTGGTTGTTGTTGTTGTTGCTTTAATAGGCTGGACCTCAACACCCTGTACTCTTAAAAAATAGAAGTAAAACCCTGCCCAAGGCATTGCTCTTCTAACAAGCAAAGGAGTAGAGCCATCCACAGGGAAGGCACCGGAGCAGCAGATAACGTAAGATCCCCAAAGAGGCGCACTTTAAACATTCCAAAGAATCAGGAGAGCCCTAAAGGAAAAACTGATGTGCTAACCCAAGGGCCCCTGCATAGTATCTTTGATTCTAAGGAAATACTGGGGATGCAGCCTCTTTGGGGAACTCCAGCCACAAATAACCCATCTCTACGCTGCTTCAGAACTCTTGTCACACCTCTGCCTAAGAGGGTGTGGTGGGCTGTGAGGACCAGTGACAGACGTGAGGAAAGCAGAGCCTGCATGTGCATAAATCCTGTAGCAGGGTCACTGTGTTAGGCCACTCAGGGGAACCCAGGTGGGGAGGGGTTCACCAGGAGAGCCCGTGAGTGGCTCAGGCCCTTGAACCCTCACAGGCCTCCTGCCCTGGGTCACTGAGATGTATCTATGCCACAGGCTTCCTCCCTGAGCCCCCACCTCAGGGAAAGGACATAAACTGCAGGAAAGGATCGCCAAGGAGCAAGAAAGGCCTCCTCAGCAAGCTTCTTCAAATGCTCCCTAAGGGTGGAGCGGCCCGGGGCCACAATGGGACAGACATATGGGCTAGTGCCTTGTGACACTGGGAGCAGGGTACACTGTGTTTCCTAAGCGTGGCAGCCGGGGCCTCCCAGTCAGACCTCTGCAGGAGAGGCTGTGGGCACCTCAGAGTTTCACCTTGCCCTCCTTGGCTAGTGTGTCATTGAGCTGGCAGAGTTGGGCCAGGAAACCGTCATTGGGGCCGATCTCACGATTCTGCCTCACAATGCTCAAAGCAGATTTGACGTCCATCTTCTGCCGCATCATGAGGTAGGCAATGACTAGTGTTGGGGAGCGGCTGTACCCCTCACGGCAATGGACAAGCACCCGGCCTGCAAGAAACAGGGGAGATGTGGTAACTGGGGAAGCCCAAACTCACCGTAATACTTAAATTCTTCCATACAGCAAGTAGAGACAGTGCATCGCCATGCCGCTGTCTCACCATGAATGGCCAAAATATTAAGAATGAAAGACCAAAAGTTGGTCAGAGACAGATGTGAAGCAGCTGGTACTCTTCTCCATCACTAGGGAAGCAGGGCGTGAAGAGGCCCCCACCATGGAAAACTGGCACCATCTACTCAAGCTGCACACCTGTGCCCCCTACTACCCAGCTGTGCCACTCCAACCCATACACCTTCACTGAAAGACAGGGACCTGGGTATTCTTATGTCTTCTGTGTCTTAGAAGCACTATTCATAGTGGCCCCCAAGTGGAAGTTCCCAACAGCAGAGTGGATAAATAATATGAGTCTTTAAAAAAAATTAATGATCTAGGTAAGGCCAGTAAGAAGACTCAGTGGGTGGAGGGGCTCAATGCAAAGTTAATGACTTGAGTTCAAACCCTGGAATCTACATGATAGAGAGAACTTTCTAGAAGTTGTTCTCTGACTTCTACACACATGCCCAGTACAGTCATCCCTTTACCCCCTCCTGTGTGTGTGTGTGTGTGTGTGTGATAAATAAATAATAAAGAATTAATGATCTAGTCAGAAGTGGTGGTACACATCTGTAATTCCAGTACTCTAAGAGGCTGAGGCAGGAGTCACTGGAAGTTCAAAGCCAGTTTAGGCTGCAGAATGAGACCCTGTCTCAAAGAGAAGAACAGGAGATGGTTCATTAGGTAAAGGCATGTGTTGCTAAGCCTGAGGACCTGAGTTCAAACCCCTGGGACTGATGTGACTGGGAAAAAGTGGCCCTTGCATGTTGTACTCTGATGTCCACCCCTAACTCATGCATGCATATGCACTCACTAAATAAATGTTTAAAAAATGGAGTAGCATGCAACTTACCAGAAAGAACATGCATGAAGCACAGATATAAGAGGTCCAACTAAAGCATACTCTTAGAAGCCTGAGCGGTGGTAACCTGGCAGTATGGGTGAGAGATGGCAGGAAGCATGGAGCGGGATTTCTGTGGTGCTGGTTGTGTTTTGGTTCTTGATCTGGGGGTTGGTATATGGTTGTCTGTCGTTTGCTGAACTGCATACTATGTGATATCAAACTTCTCTAAATGAATTTTATCCTTCAGTCAAGAGCAAAACATGAAACCAGGTATGGTACCACATGACTGTAATCCTAGCACTCAGGAGGCTAAGGCAGGAGGATAGCAAGTGGCCAGCTCTAGCTATAGAATATTACTCTGTTTTAGAACAAAACAATGTACACAATAAGATAAACAAAATATGCTATGTGTATCCATACAATGTAACACTTGTTTTAGATCCAAGTTTGGTTCCCAACACCCACACTGGGCAGCTCATTGCTGATGGGAGATATCATTTTGTAAATATGTTTATCTTATTGGTTGATGAATAAAACACTGTGGCCAACAGGGCAGCAAGATAGGTGGGTCTACGAGATGAGGATTCTGGGAAGTGTAGGCAGAAGTCAGTGGCCATGTAGGATGTCGGAGGAGTAACAGGTCCCTGGACCTTTCTCCTGTAAGTAAGGTAAGACCACATGGAAATACTTAGATTAATGGAAGTGGATTAGTAATTAAGACAGAGCTAGCCAGTAATAAGCCCTAGTCATTGGCCAATAGTATTATACTCAATACAAGTCTCTGAGTGTTCATTTGGGGCTGAAGCAGTTGTGGGACCAGGCTGGTGGGACAGAACTAGCCGCAACAAAATGGTGCCAGCAACGTGGTTTTCATAAACTTCCACACAGAACCTGACAAAAATTTAAAAAGGGATTTTAAAAACAAACCTCAGGTGAGCTCCATTTGCCAGAGGCAAGCAGATGCTTGTGGCTACTTTAATGGAGGCTTCCTGACTCATATAAGCAGCAAAACCACCGCATGGCTCTTTTGCCATGGTGTTTAGCCGAGTAAGACTCATGGCCAGAAAAAGATAGAGACATACAGTAAAGACATATTCAGAGAGAAAAATAAAAACCTCTAAAGGATCTACAGTGTGTTTAAAAATATAAGGCTTAGAAGAGAAAAGAAAAAAAGATAAG
This sequence comes from Phodopus roborovskii, assembly GCF_943737965.1. Classification (NCBI taxonomy): domain Eukaryota; kingdom Metazoa; phylum Chordata; class Mammalia; order Rodentia; family Cricetidae; genus Phodopus; species Phodopus roborovskii. The sequence continues at coordinate 18,115,624 of NW_026125052.1, read as the reverse complement.
TGATTTAAAAAGGAATAGAGTAGCTGTTTGTGGTAGTATACGCCTGTAGGATTTGCTGAGGCAAGCAAATCTCTGTGATTTCAAGGCCAGCCTGGTGTACAGAGTGAATTCCAGGACAGGCAAAATTTAGAGAAACGCTGTCTCAGAAAAGAAAAAAGAAATAGAGTAATAAAGTAAGCCACATTAAAATGGAAAATACACAGAGAGTCTGGCTACTGTATGTTATTGTGCTATCTTTGAATTTTTTGATTGGAGAGGAAGGAGCAACAACTTCTAAAAGATATTTGATTATAAATGCTGCTGCACTTACTCAACCTATATATTTTGAAAATGCTTTGACTTCTACATTTAAGTGTAAGGACAGGTTACTTGGGAAAAGAGTTTCTTTTTTTGTTTCCACAGAAAGTGAAAAGCTGTGGATTCCTTCCAGATTAATATGATTTGACTAAGTAAGACCCCATGAAGCAATAGCCCAGATGACCCAGCATCCAAAACAGCTGAGAGAATGTAGCCTTGCAGACTATGACAGACAGGATTTGGCCAGGTTTCTGTGTTTTCTAAGGATCACCATGGTATTTCAGCACCCCTGAACAGCAGGAAGTAGTTTGGAGAGAATGACACCCAAAATCCCAAATATTGTTTATAAATGTTTGTTTTCATTTATACAGGGTTTGTTATAAATGGTTAATGATTATAGGCAATTTGTTTCTTTAAAAAATGTGGGGGATATGAGATAGAAATGAATATTTTGTGAGGCTGGAGAGGTAGCTCAGTGGTTAAGAGCACTGGCTGCTCTTCCAGAGGTCCTGAGTTCAATTCCCAGCAACCACATAATGGATCACAACCATCCATGAGATGGGGTGCCCTCTTCTGGCCTGTAGGCATACATATAGGCAGAACACTATACATAATAAGTAAATCTTAAAAAATGAAAAGAAAAAATGAATACTTTGTATTGGAATGGATTTTGATTTATTGATACAAGTATAGGTCAGTTTTGTTATTTATATTTCTCCTCTTGTTTAGGTATTGTGTTTATAGAGATCTTTTAAAAATGTAATATATTTTGGGCATTGGTAGCTCATACCTTTAATCCCAGTACTTGGGAGACAGAGGCAGGTGGATCTCTGTGAGTTTGAGGCCAGCCTGGTCTACAAAGCTACAGAGAGAAACCCTGTCTTGAAAAACCAATAATAATAATAATAATAATAATAATAATAATAATAATAATGTACTATAGGTGTATATAATAGCATGGATGAAACTCAAATATTCATAGTGAAAGAAACCAGACCAAAAAAGAGTGCATGCTGTGTAATTCTGTTGACATAAAAGTCTGTGAAATGTACCCTGGTCTCTGGTAACAGAAAGCAGACCAAGGGGTGCTTAAGAATGGAATGTGGAAGGGATAGGAGATGTTACACAGGGACATGAAAAATGTGGAGGTAATGGACATATCTACCATCTTGGTTATAGTGACAGCTTTATGGCTTTGCTTGCATCAAAATTTTAATGACTGTCACATTAAATACATAATACACTTCCCTGAATGCCAATTATATCCCTGAAAAGCACATTTTAAAAGAATGGATTTCAGAGCTCAGCAGTTGACAGCACTTCCTGCGCTTAGGGAAGTCCTGGGTTTGGTTTCCAGCAAACCTGTCAGCCAGCTCACAACCCTCCATAACTCCAGTTCCAAGGGATCAGATGCCCTCTTCTGGCCTCTGAGAGCTCCTACACACCTGTGCAGATAACACATATAGGCGCGCGCACATGCACACACACACACACACACACACACACACACACACACACATACACAAATGTTAAAAAAAAAAGGATGGACTTCCAATACAAATACAAACAGCACAATACACACAAATGTCCTCTTGTGACTCCCCCAAATTGTCCTCACTCCACCGGCCCCTCCTCTCCCTGTCTCTGTATCCCACCTTGCCCGCAGCCCACAGCACACATCCTTTCCTGCCTACTTCCTGCAGACTATAAGCCGCTCCCATTGCCACATTCCTGTCTTCTGTCTCTGTCTCTTCATTCCTTCATCTCTAGTGAAATGTAAACTCAGAATTCCGCAGGGCAGGGAGAGCAATGATGGGGGGCAAGGGAGGGAGACAGGAACGGAGGGGCCAAAGGTCATCGTCAGGAAAGTTGCATCCCATTGCAGGGAGCACCACCCCCAGGAAGAGCAGAAATCCAGCCTCTCCTCAGCCACCTGCTCACCACACAGTACTTGACTCACGTGTTTGCCATCTCTCACTTGCGCCTCCCCAGCCTCCTCTCCCACAAACGGAGCTCACCCTCTACCCTCACCACTCACTGCCAATCCATACTCCATCTGGAAGCTAGAAAATCTTCTGGGAGCACCCCTCTGACTTGTCACCCTATGCAGGGTGGGATCTAGTCTCTGAAGTGCGCCTTACGAGGCCTCTTGACACCCTACCCCTGGCTGGGAGTGAGCTCCAAGATCGTCAGGACACATAGCAAGACTTTGTCTCAAAAGCAAAACAAAGCAGAGACAGAGACAAAGCCCCAGGCTAGTGCCTGGCACACAAGAGCGCTCAATAAACATCACCCGTACTGGGTGTCCCCCAGGGGCCCCAAGCACCTGGCCACATACAGACCCACTCTCCTTCTGAAGGGGGTTCATTCTTCCAAAGCAAGGGTGTGGCGCTGGATTTGGATGCTCTACCATTTGCAGCATCCCCGGGTATCCTCTGTTGCTGGGCGAGTGAATAGCCACCACCTACAGAACTTCACCAGCATCATTTGGAAGGAAACCAGGGCCCCAGAACTAACAGCATCTCCTCTGCACCCATCACCCTACCCCCAAATGCTCCTCTATTTCCCTAGATCCTCCTGCATCAGGAGATGGGAGTCCCCCCACTTTCCTGACACTCTCTCTCTCTCTCTCTCTCTCTCTCTCTCTCTCTCTCTCTCTCTCTCTCTCTCTCTCTCTCTCTCTCTCTCTGGTTATTACCTAAAGTCCTCAATGTGGCTTGTCCTGGTCCGACAGTAACCCTTTGCAGGGCAGCCACCACCCACACCCTACTGAGAGCATTCTCAGTTATCTCCAGGGTACAGAGTCTACCATGCTCCAGGCCCAGCACACACAGTACCTCCTTCTCACAGCCTCTTTAGACCCCCTCAGAAACAGGTGATTCCTCCTTCTCCTACACAAACCCAGGCTCCTTCCCCACTCCCTGGCATATATGTGCCTGTGTCCCTGTGCATGCATGTGCATGTGTGGGCTTCTTTGTGCTTTCCTGTGAGCTCTAGTGTGCACTCTCCTCTCTCTCTCTCTCTCTCTCTCTCCTCTCTCCTCTCTCTCCTCCTCTCTCTCTCTCTCTCTCTCAAATTATGTGTGTGATATGCCTGAGTGTGTATGCCTGTTCACATATGTGTGAGTCCATATATGTGTCTAAATGCACATATATGTGTGTGCAAGTGAAGGCTCAAGGTTGACATCTGATGTCTTCTTCAATTATTTATTCTCTCTTTTATATACTGAGGCAGGACCTCGCTCAGAACCCAGATCTTGGTGTTTTGCTAGTCTGGCTAACCAGCTTGCTCTTAGGATCCCCTGTACCTGCCTCCTGGGTGCTAGGATTACAAACAGATAACTACACTCACCCAGACTTTATGTGTGTTCTGGAAATCCAAACTCGGGTCTTCATGGTTGGGCACCAATTGTGCTTTACCTGCTGAAATACCTCCCCAGCTTCCAACTTCTGGGTTTCTTAGCAACAGATTCCTGTTCCTGCAAGTGGTTGGAGCCCAGTATCCATTTGGTAGTACAAGTATCCATTAACAAGGCACCAAAGTCCTGGGATATATTCTGCTTGTTCGGAAATTACCTACAGTGAACCCACTGTAGAACATACCTATTGCTATATCAATTGCTGGATCAAGACCAGGGACACCACTGGTCCTCGTGAACCAGTCTGGGGGCAGACTTCATAAAAAAGAGGACACTACATCTAATGGTTAGGTATGAGGTAGAGTTTGCCAGGGGATGAGGAGAAACAGGCAAAAAACATTCCAGGTCAAAGATTCAGTCTACCCATATCAAAGCAAGACGTCAAAACAAGCCAGGGCACATTCCCTGACGTCTAGAAAGAGGAAATAAAGGCAGAACACTCCAGAACCCCTGTTGCCACTCCATCTATCCAGACTGAGAAGTGTAGGGCACCTGGAGGGAAGGGGCTGGGGTTGCTGTGACAGGGGCCATGAAGGACCATTACGGCCCTGCCCTTAAAGTCTGAAGTTTTCCTAGACAACAGGACTTCTGCCAGCCCGGAATATGTGCTGAGTGAGCATCCAGGGGGTAGGAAGCTGTCTTTAGAATCACTTGGGCAGGGAAGCTGCTGGGCCAGGAAGCCTCTATGTAACACAAATGAGGTCACCTCTTCCCTACAGAGGGGAGGAGATGTGACGGGAAGAGCCCGGAAAGCCAGTCTGCCCTGCTGACCTCTGCCCTGTCGCCTTCTAGGACTTACCTTCCAATGTTGTGTCTAACCACTAGGCAGTCCTCCTTCAGCTCCACTTTGTCTGCAACTGCAGGGACTAAGTGGCAGGAAGACTCCAGGCTGCAGACCCTCAGCTGGTCATGGCTACTAGGGGAATTCTGGGGAATGGTTCACTTAATACTCAGAAGGAAAGAAACAGGCTAGGGACATGGCATAGTCTTCATGCTGTTCAAACAGAAGCAAGCACCTAAGTTCAGATTCCTAGCACCCACATAAAAGGCAGACACAGCAGCATGCACCTCCCAGGCCTAGGGAGGTAAAGAAAAGTGGTCCCTGGAGCTCACTGGTCAGCAGCCTAGATAAGCCAATGAGTTCCAGGATCAGGGAGACACCTTGTCTCTAAGGTGGAGACCGATTGAAGACCATGTTCATTCAGTACCACCTCTGGCTTCCACATGTAAACATGTGCACGTGCATACACACAAGGACATACACACGTACAAGCACTCGCACATGTGCACACACGCATACACAAGCATGCACCCACACACATGCACATGTATACAGATGCAGACATGTACAAGCACATACACATGCATGTGTGCACACACACACAGACATAAACATGTCCAAGCACTTGTGCGCACACACGCACATGCACACACATACATGCACACACACACACACACACACAAATGGGCACACTAAGTGAAAAGAAAAGAGGCACTGATGCCTAATTGCTGCAGCGTGCACGTCTGGAATATTACATCCTTTGTCTATGGAATACATAAACTCTATGTAATGGCCCCCATAAACCCACAGCTGGTGGCGCTAATTTGGAATGTTTATGGGAACGTTCTCAGGTGGGGCCTCTTTGGGGGAAGCAGGTCCCAGAGGAAGGACACACAGTCACTTCCCCACTTCCACTGTCCTGACATTTTGTCTGTGCACACAGGAAATGGCTCCCCACAGACCAAACCCCCCTGGCAGTGTAGAAGCCTGTCCTCTTTCTCTCACTTACCCTGGTCACGCTCATGTAAATGTAACTAATATAAACTGTGGTGACAAGATCCGCTGCACCGCTGGATCAACCAGTGTCCCTTCACCTCAGGGCTTCGCACCCTGGACATTAGTAAACCTTTGTCATTATCACAGGTGTTTGAGTTGGGGCCGAGGGGTAGGTGGTTGGGGACCACCCTCTGCCCAAGTCAAACTAAAGACAAGGCCCCTGGTGCTGCCACTGTGGGAAAGTTGAGCTGCTTGTGTAGCCAGGCCACTTGAGCTGCCGGACAGACAGAGTCAAAGTGCTCAGTCATCACCACGGGGACAGGAAGCGACAGAATGTCCAAAGGAAGACCTGTAGAGATCTGCTTTCTAGGCTAGCCCAAGTCAAAGCCACCTCCTATGAGCCCTGGCTGTAAGTCCCTTACCGTTGTTGTAAGCCAAGGCTTGGTCAATGAAGTCTGCTGCCCTTTCAAAGTAGGCGCTGAGGTTGAACTCCTGCGTATCATTGGCCTTGATGCCCAAGTAGATGATGCCGGAATCCTTGTAAAAGTTGGCATTGGTATTGACATGCATGAAGGACCTGCCCTCAGCGGCATTCAGGACGTGGGTGATGCCTAATTTTTGCAGCTTGGAGATGTCCTGAGCCACAGACCTGGATGGGAGGCAGCCTTGGGTGAGGAAAATGAGACAAAGCAAGGGGACTGTGCCCACTGTCCCCTGTGGCTCCTCCTGCCTCATCTCATGACCTCTCCCCTCACCCCAGCCATATCCAGTTACCAGCAGCTTCCCCAAATAGATTTGTGGTTCTATCTATGCCCACACTGATCACTCTGCTGCCTCCGTGGAAGGAGGCATCACCTCTCTTGCAGAGCCCTCTGTGGGATTTCCCCAGCTCCTTCTACTACTGTGTGTGCATCACAGTTCCTATACTGTGGTGATGGTATAGCCAAGCTATAGAGTCAGGCACGGTAGCACACAGCTGTAATTCTAGCACCCAGGAGGCCACGGGATAAGTATCATGACAGTAAGACCCAGATTCGAACAACAAAACAAAAGAAATATAGACCCTGGAGTCAGAGCGCCTAGATCTGAACCCAGCCCTGCCATTTACGGGCCAGGCAACCTTAAGCAAGCCATTTAGCCTTTCTGTGTCTCAGATTTCCTTTCTGTTAAATGGGGATAAAAGTGCCAAGTTAGGGGTAGTCTTTGGTGTTAAGGGGGATGTTCTGTTGACAGAACTTGACTCTGTGGTGTTTATATCCCATGGCATCTGTTCAGAACTTCAGTCTGAGTTCCTGTCCCCTTGGTACCTGCTACAGTGCCTGACACATGGTGAATGGGTGAAGAATGAAACTGTCACATGTCAGGTTCCCTGAAGGATCAATCCTGCCATACTTAGGGACATTTCTGGAGCTCTCTGGAATGCCTTAGTACTTAAGAGCAAGTAGCCCCCCCCAACTCCCCAAAAAACGATGGGAGTTAAAGGTATCTTGACTGAATGCTGAAAGAGGTCTTTCACTTCCTCTCACAAGGTCCCAATTTAAACAGGAGTTTGTAACTTCACAAATCAGTGTCTCCTGCATAGTCCTATCTGCCTGTTACAGCAGCTGAAAGGAGAGGACAGAATTGTCCCCAGCGAACAGAGCAGAAACTGCAGGACAGGACAGGCACATGTGCTCACGTGGGCTGCTGAGTCAGAGCTGGGAGGCACACGTTCTCCAGACATTCAGCCTTGCTCTGCCTCCTACCTCCCTCTGCGCCTCACACCCACACCACCTATAAAGTCCAAAGATGGGAAATGCAGCTTACACAGACTCCCTCACCACCCTGAGAGAATGTGGCTGAAGCCCTTTTGTCCAGGAGCTCCTAGTGGGTGAGGAAGCCCAATTCGCAGCAGTAGGTAAGCAGCTGGTCCTCCCAGCTGGGCACCATCCATATCAAGGTCAGATTTGCATAGAGGGCAAAGAATGTGTTTTTCATGGCAGCCATCATACCTGTCACTATGGCTACCTCCAGCCTAAAGAAGCTGCCACAGACAGCTATCCCCCAGGAAGCAGGCTCCTGGCAACTTGGGTGGTTGGGGTAGGGAGGAGAGGTAGGGGTTCCCTAAAACTTTGCAATGACTGAGCATCAAGATTGACCCATTCAAGATACTGAGCAAAACGGCACAGCAGTGCTGACTTTTGAAATACAGAATAGAGTGCCTATGTATCTCCTTTTCCTAATGGGAATCCAACAGTCAAGAAGTACACCATTATCATCACCATGACCACCATTGTGAGTGAATGAACACCGCGTAGTGTGTTACACATAGGTGCTCCATATGGACATGAGTGAGGCAATGCATACAACCTGCCCCCAGGTGTCTGGGACCTTCCATGTGGACCCTCTCTGGATCCACTGTAGGTTAAGCAGCAGGTCCTAGGTTCAGGACAAGAAACACACAGGTAAAACAATGAGAAGTCCTCACAACCCCTCAACCAGCCCAGGCCACCACTTCCTATTGTGTGAAAATGAGAGGGAAGCTTGGTTATCAGTTTTGAAATGCAGTCCTTGAACTTGACCCACAGAGCTTAGGAATTTCATAAACGGGTTTTCACACTCATGAAAATACACCGTGGGCATTCTCCCAACGTGGACCACGTCAGCCTTTCTGTCAATGTTAACACTAATTCTCTCCTACTGCTGAGAAATTCTTAGTAATAGTATAACTAAAAAAAAAAAAAAACTTTGTTTTTAGGAGGACAAATAAGAGATCAATAATATACACATTTCCTGATGGTGCGATTTGGAGGACTTTTCAGATGACTCAGGTCTTCCATGGAGTTTAACATTTTTATCTATCCCATCCAAGTCAAATCCTATCTGAAGAATAGGCTCAGCAACTTCCTCTTTTAGGGTATTTTAGGGTATTTGGATTTCCTGACACGGACAGGAAAAGCTCCACACCCGGATTGTAACGTCATTCCGTTGCCATGGCAACGTAGGCAGACGTTCCACGGTGACCTCACTGCAGAACTAGGCAGCTGTCACATGACGCACGGCCAAGAGACAGCCCTGCCACCTGTTAAGAGAACGTGGTAGCCTCGACCCCGCCTAAGGGAAAGCCAGAGCGGGTGGTGGCCGGGGAGCAAGGCTGGGCAGCTTCGGGTCTCAGGACATGCAGGGTCCAGCCCCTCGGCTTCACGCGCAGGGAGTGGGTGTCGACTCCAGCCCGGCCCCCAGCCCCCCCAGCTCTTGCTCCCAGGTCGTCCACCGCACCCAGGTTCCCCCCGCCCCCATCCACGCCCTTGAACCCCACTCCAGCCCCCGAGTGGGCGGGGCGCCCGGGGAGCGGCTACGGAGTTGGCCCTCCCAGAGACTCACGCGTTGCCCACGTAGACCCTCGGGATGACCTCGTTGCAGGGCTGGCTCGGGAGGCTGTAGCAGCCGCTGCCGTCTGAGAGCAGGTCGTTGAGATCTTGCACCGAGAGCTCGAACGAGCCAGACATGGCGGCGGCGGGGCCCTGCACGCCGGGGCAGGAGTGAGCCAGGGGAGAAGCCGGGTCAGTGGGGTGGGGCTGCCCAACAAAACCGCCCCGTCCCGCCCCGGAGGCGGGCCCGCCGGGTGCGAGAAGCTGCGGCTGCCGAGCGCTATTGCGCTGCGCTGCGCAGCACAGAGGACACGCGCGACCGGCCCACGTGCCGCAGGACCCTGGGGCGCGTTCCTGACCGAGATGTTGTCACTCCCGTGTCGCGGGTCCTCTCTCTCTCACCCTGGCTGAGGCAAGCGAGCTCGGGCACTTCCTTTAGAACCCGACGCCTGGGGCTACACCTGCTGTAGCTCTTTCAGGATAACAGAGACCCTTGGCATTTGCTGTGAACCCCCTTCTGGCTGCAAACCAGCAGCCTTGGCATCCATTCTCTCACCGCAAGCAGACACATGCCAGAGCACATCTTCCCAACACCTGCTGAACAAATTCCCCACCCCAGGAGATGGCTCTTTTACCCAAGGTCACAGGGTTTAAGAAGCCAGCCCTACGCAAAGATACTTCTTTCAATGTTCGTTATGAATCAGCATTGAGTTTTTAAAGATAGGGCTTCAGGTCGCCAAGTTTGGCCGCTGACCCTGGGGGATTACTTAATCTTAGCCTGTTTGCTGGCGAATAAAAGGGAGAAGGGGGTTACGGCGTCACAATAATAGCATGAGCAGCCATAATTTTAGAGATCCGAAGTGTTTACAAATCTACAGCTTTAGAGTGTAAACATAATGCAAGTGGAAAATTCTCACACCTGACATGTGACGGATGACAGCCAAAACACAGGTGCACTAAAAATTACTGTAGAAAATCATATTCAGGATAAAACTATATGTGAAGCGTTAATGAATTTCAAGTTTAGATATTACCTAAATATCGCATTATAAATGTTAAAATATTCTAAAACCCCGAGCATTGCAGTACAGAATATGCAATACCTAACTTCTAAGGATTGCTGGAAAGATTCCAGAAACATTCAAGGGGCTGAGTAGGTACCTAGCATGCACAAAGCTCTGGTTCAGTTCCCGGCACTGAATAAACAGGCATAGCGGTACCAGAAGCACTTATCACTGAATATTTCGAGCACTCACGGGGTCTGAGCCCTGGGCTAGTGCGCTCTGGGGAGATTCGGGGGTACATTATCCTCCGTGCCCTCCTTTACAGATCTTCCTGAAGCAGCTGCCACACCACTATGAACCACATGGTGTCAGTAGCTGATCCTCTCCTGAGTTTCCACTGACAGCAAAGGGCTGGGTAGCTTACTTTAATCAAAGCTTCTCTTCAGCGCTGCCATGGAAAATGGCAGTCCCTAACTCCAAAGCGGTAAATCCAGACAGTGTCTGGAATCCAGAAATTCACATCCAGAGTCCAACTTTTCCAATTTACTAAGGTTTGTTTTCTGGTGTGTGTGTGTGTGTGTTTTGGTTTTTTTGGTTGGTTTTGTTTTCCATACAGGGTTTTGAGACAGGGTCTCATGTAGCCCAGGCTGGCTTTTAATTTTCTATATAACCAAGGATAACTTTGAACTTGATCCTCCTGCCTTCACCACCCACGGTTACATCCCTAGGAAAGCTTATAGTGCAAAGGGCAATAATGAGGGCTGGAATTCCTCCCTCCCTGGGTGCCTGCCTATGCTAGCCAGGGACATCCACACCATACATTTCCTTTCCCCTCCAGCCTTGCAACATCAACTTTCCAGGCAGGTGGGGAGCTTCAAAGACTTAGCACAAACCCAAACGTCCAGCACAGAACTGTAAATGCTTGAAAGGAGAGAGAGGCGCTACTTACCCTGATCCAATCATAACACGGGGCATATAAGTACCGGATTATTCCACACCCCATCAACATATAGAAATTTTCTCTCAACTTAAAATTTAAAAAAATTTAGGTGCCCAGAGACAGCTAGACATGCTCTTCTCCTATTCCTCCACTGAGACTTGTCCCTGATGTCATAACCAGGTAACTATGACACTCTGTCATAGGGACAACTAAGTGCCTCACAGCAGAGTCCAGTCATCTTATTTCTGAAGTGAGACTAGGAGGAGAAGATGAACAATTCCCTGGATTACCTGGCCTACCCTGTTATCGTCTCTAACCATAGACAAAGCACAACCTTCAGGAAGAAACTGGACTTTGGCCACTACATACTGCACAAGAATAGAGTACAAATCGGTATGTGGGCAGTGGGCATTGCCTCTTGAAGTTCTAAAAGGATCCACCAAAAAGGCAGTAACAGGAGACTACACTAGTCCCAGCTTTGGGGTAATATGACCAAACTTCCTGAGTTTGGCCAAGAGGACATTATGATCAGTGATGCAGTTTATCTTCTACCCAAGCATCTGTGTGCTAGAAAGGATCCATTTTTAAACTCCGTAGAGCCAAAGTCAGATAGCATGAGCGCAGTGCCCAAAAGACTATCTAGCACTGCTGGGAAGGGATAGAAAAAATGTCATTTCATTAGACTGAAAGGAAATGAATTTTGAGATGGGCTCACGTAGCCAGGTGGGGCAGGACCTGGCTGAAAGTCAAGGACGAGCTTGAAGTCCTGGTGGCCCTGCTTCTTCCTCTGGAATGCTGGTATTACAGGCCTGCATGTCACCACTTTGTTAGGCAGTGGAGGGGGTGGGGATCAAACCCAGAGTCTCTGGTGGGCTGAGTGACTGGCACTTTATTGACCGAACTGCTTCCCTACCCATCTCTATGGAATTTCTGGCCCTCACTACTCAGTTGTCTCAGTTCAAATTTTCCATAAATGTCAGATGGGAAAATTACACCTAATTGAAGTTGCTAGACCAGATCTCTGTTAGAATTCAAAGGTGGAATGTTCAGTGGTTGGGGCCTGGTGGCCTGGTGGTTTTCCAAAGCTGTTAGGATCCTGTGATATAACGATGTTCTTTGTCTCCCAGTGAAGCCTACTGTGGACACCAAACCTCCAATGGCGCACACACATCACATTTTAAAACTGAGCAAACTCCAGGTACTTTTACTGAAGTTTTTAAAGTCTTTGTTCTAAAGAGGCTCAATTCTCCAGAGCCGTCTAAATACCCATAAAACCAAGGATTCATTAACACTGCTCACCTGATACCCCAGGTTCCCTAAGCTCTGCCCGGACTAGGGCTCTCATTGTGCCCCTTTTCCCCAAAGCCCCTGAGGAAGGTGATGCAAGCCACTTTGTGGAGGCAGCACAGTGGTGATGTCACCACGGTGGGATTTCTTCCCAGGGCGAACAGAAGAGAATCAACAAAATCGAATATGAAAATAAACAACTATGTCAGAAAATCGCCAACGCCCATCGAGGCCCTGCCAAGGTGGACTGCTGGAATGAGTATCTTTCGAGAAGGTAGTGCTCTCTCTCTCTCTCTCTCTCTCTCTCTCTCTCTGCATTTCATTCTCAGGAAACTCAGCCTTCCCTTTGGGTTTAAGTGAGAAGGGATCACTTCATAGGTTGTTATTATCTAGAGAAACAAGAAACCACGCTACCAAGATTGACAGCTTCACACACACAGGAACCTTCACCGGGGTTAAATCCCACCTCTGCTGTTATTAGAGTTCCCCTAGCTCTCTTCAGAGGTTATCCCAAGCACACACTTGTGTATCCTTGCAGAATGCCCATGTGTAGTGGAGGTTCAGGTACAAAGCAGTGAGCAACAGTTTCTTCCTTTGTTCTGGAGGCTGGGGAATCCAGAGATAGAAGGAGGCACAAGTGGATTCTGGGTTGGCCTTGGTGCAGGGCCTGCTTGCTTTCTTCAGAGACGGCTATCTTTGCACTGGAGCCTCACGGCAGAAAGGGCGGAAATTCTCTCCCCCAACTTCTTTTATGAGGGTGCTAATCCCATCCCCAAAACCTCACCTCTTAATATATCACTTTGAGAGTTAGTGGTCAGGCATATGTATTTGGCGGGGGAGAGGGGGAATCCACAAACATTCAAATTCAGCATCATAACCCAAGACTATGCTATGACACTCCAACAATCAGTTCCACAAAAAACCTTGACTTAAGTACTACAAGCTAGATAAGTACTATATGCTAGGTGCCTCCAGCAATAGAGAGATAGAATGAGGAACATTATTTCCCAACCCCAAACACTTGTAATCTAAGATATAACATTTGAAGAAAAAAAATGCTAAAGCAGTGTGGTAAGGGCTAGGAGAGTGTACACTAGGGAATGGCAGAAAGTATGTACAGAGGAAGAAGGGAGGAAGGGAGAGACCCTGTATCTACCAGGAGATCTCAAACAGAATTGAAAGCCAAGGGTCGGGAAACTGCACCAAAACTTGACTCCAGACATGCATGCCTTATCCACAAGGATCCTTCCACGCTTACATAGACCAAGTTTCCAATCCTGGTTTCACATTATAATCCTTGGGAAATGTTAACAACATGCTGAGGTCATGAGTGTTTTGTCAGGAACATAGACGAACACATTTGTGACTTTCCACACATCTGGATTTATCAAACAATAAATTCACAAGCTCTGAGCTATTGTTGGGAGCAGTTTGCCAAATGCTGCCACTTTGTTTTTGAATCACCCTGGCTGAGATAAACAGGGGTTTTTATTCCTATCTTATTTACTATGTTAACGCTTAGGTTGTGCATTACATGCCCATACAGTAAATGTCTCTTTATGTGTGTATATGAGGGTTACTGAATGATGACCAAAACTTAAAGAAAGCCATTCAGGCATTTCAGAGGCCTGAGAGGACAAAGCTGGGAAATTGACAAGATTATCTCGTCTGTCTTGATGCGATGACCCAGATGGAGAGTCTGCTGGGGTTTGGAGGAAGAGTCAGGTAGCAGGGTCAGGTTGAACTGCACAGTTGAGTCCAGCATCTGAGGCAAAAAGGTCAGACCTGCTCTAGTTGAACAAACAGGTGGACAGGTGGATTTCAGGTCCAGATAGGTGAACAGGAAAAAACTGATATAACTCAAGTGTCAACAGAGGCAATTGAGCTGTCCTGATGCCCCTGGAATGGTCAGGGCTTCTCAGCTTGTCCCTTGGCCCACATATCTGGTCAGATGACAGGTAACTGGGACCATCAGCATCTAAAACAAGAAGTTGTCAACTTCTTTGTGGGGTCCAGGTGAGAGAGTTACATCCTTTCCTCAGTCTGGTTCTTGAGGTTTTAACATACCCATACACTCCCACAATTCCAATTAACCTCTATAAATGTATAGGATAGAACCCTCTCTTCTCCAGAATAAGTAGATTAGCAGTCTGTGATGTGTGGATGGCACTGGACAGATAGTGCTGGTCGAAGATGAGGTGCAGCCTCATTATCTATCCTCAAAATAGTGTCAAGAGCTGCTAATGAAGTCTCAGGGCAAGGCCCAGGCAACATGGAGTCATTTAGAGTCAAGAGTGTAATCTAGCTCCACACCGAGACCAAGCTCTACCCAGTATCAACAAATTAGACCTCCAGCCGGCAATGGGGCTAAGGACTACTGATGGAAACCTGCAAATGCTTCGTGTAGGCTTTCCTCTCTTCTTTCATCCCATCGAGGAGAAAGGTTTCTTCTTCACCCACCCTGGTTTTGTGTTTTTCAGCTTAAACAGAGAAGCAAGGAACCGAGACCTAGTAAGAATCACCATGGAAAACCAGGGCATTCTAAGGAGGTTGGGGGACCGCAAACCCCACTATGACCGCAGGGCATCGGAGGTGGACTGGCAGGCATGTTTTCACTCTGTCATAGTTCCGGGTGTCCCTGAAGTTAGTCTATGCTCAGCATAGAGGCTCATCCCTGAGCTACCGAGTCAGTTTCAGAAAATAGCAAGCAGCCCCTGCTCCAAATGCACAAGAAAGGCTGAATGCATAAATATGGGGGAGGTCAATGTGAGCCTGTATGTGGCTGATCGGCCCCATTTAGAAATGGTTCTTCAAAGGTGAAATAGGGAGAATTGGTCCAGAGGCTGGGGCAGGAAGATGACTCATTTGAGGACTGCCAAGACTACTTAGTATTGAGACCTTGCCTCAACAACCAAGCAAGGCAGCAAAGCTCAGGGGAGCCATGAGCAGAGTTTTAAAGGCTGCCTCTCCCTACCTTTCCTAAGCCATCCTTAGGATTTAGAATTTCAACTCCCATACCTGCATGCCCACATTGACAAGCCTTTCTGATTTTCTTTTTCCTTCAAGAATTCAAGGCGCTATATCAGAAACACAACAAGATATCTTCTCTCCCAAGAGGAATAGGTATGTCATTTTTACAATAGCACATTGCTACCATGGATACCACCAAAGCCCCAACAGCTCCACGAATGGCCAGTGAGGGCTCAGCTCAGGGGAGGAGAGGAAGATCCATTCAGGGAGCACAGAGCTCTTTGACTTTCCTGAAAATGGTGGTTTTTCTCACCAGCTGTGAGGCTTTGTGGAAATCTAAGGGGGAGTGGTCTGAGCCAGGGGAGGGTGACATGGTTCCACGGGTAAAGATGTGAGCCTAGTGGCCTGAGTTTGAACTCCAGAGCCCCCGGCAAGGGTGACAGGAGACAACCCACTCCACAGATGCCCTGTCTGACCTACATCTGTGCCGTGGCACATGAGCCCCACCCCCATGATAACAACTTTTTAATGTTTTAAATTTAAATATATATACATATACATATACATACATATACATATACATACATATACATATACATATACATACACATACACATACACATACACATACACATACACATACACATACATATACATATACATACATACATACATACATACATACACAAACCTAGGCTTGAAAGCTAGGTCTAAGGTCCATGACTAGTAAAATGCATGGTCATCTGAGCACTTTAGATGTGATTAGTAACGTGGTTCTGTGCCTTCAAGGAAGGGAGAAGTGGATACTCATGCTCTTCAAAGAGCAGTGCTACTGTTGATCTCCTCCCTCCTCCTCCTCCTCCCTTCACCCCTCCTCCCCTCACCCCTCCCTTCCTCTAGACACAAGGTTACTCACCATGGAAAACACAGAAGATCCACGGTTTCCTGGCTGCTTATAATCTCAAGATACTCTGGAGTGACCGCAGGGCCCATCTTAGGGTGTTACAATAAAGCTTGGCACACAAAACAGGGCAGGCAAATGGAAGGACGTGATGAGCCTTTTATTTGTATTCTGTGTGTGTGTGTGTGTGTGTGTGTGTGTGTGTGTGTGTCCATCTGGCATGTGGAGACCCATTCGGACAGTATCTTCTTAGACCACTTGCTTTTGAGAGCGAATGTCTCACTGAACCTGGAGCTCCCTGACTGAGCTAGGAGAGCCGGCCACCGGGCTCCAGGGATCTGCCTGTCTCTGAGCCACCCCCACACCTGGCTTTTTCCTGGGTGCTGAAGATCCAAACTTGGGTCCCCAGCTTGTGTTGTAATCACTTTACTGACTCGTATCCTCGGGTCCTACTATGTATTTATGGATGGCCTTGAACTTGCTAACTGGCCAAGGATAATGTTACATTGGTGACCCTCTTGCCTTCACCTCCCCAGTGCTGGGATTAAAGGCTCGTGCCGC
This sequence comes from Phodopus roborovskii, assembly GCF_943737965.1. NCBI lineage: Eukaryota > Metazoa > Chordata > Mammalia > Rodentia > Cricetidae > Phodopus > Phodopus roborovskii. The sequence goes on along the minus strand of NW_026125052.1, from coordinate 18,099,119 downwards.
CGCCGCCTGGCACAGCAAGCACACTTCACTGCCTGTCTCCTCGTTCTGTCCTTTGGCTTCATTGTCATAGACTTTGACGCTCTCCCCGTGGGTGCATCCTCTTTAAGGTGTCTTCTTGGTATGTTGATTTATCTTATAATCTTCCCATTTGCCCTTAGTAATTGTCTTTCTCTGGTCTGCTTTATCTGACATTGTCATAACCACTACTGTTTAAAAACCCATGTTCTGCCAATGTCTTTTAGTACTTTTCTCTCTACTCTCTTTCTTAATTTATTCATATTTATTTATATATGCGTATATTTTGAGGCAGGGTCTCTCTACAGAGCCCTGGCTGTCCTGGAACTCCCTTTGTAGACCAGGCTGGCCTCAAACTCACAGAGACCCATCTGCCAATGTCTCCCAAAGTCCTGGGTTAAATTAAAGCTGTGTGCCACCACTCTTGGTCCCTCTTCTTATCTTAAATGATGTGTGTTGAGGACAGAGGACCACCTGGGTGTCAGACCTCTCTTCCTACCTTGTTTGAGACAGGGTATCTTTGTTGTTAGCTGTTGTGTGCCCCAGACTAACCTATTCTTAAGCATCTGGGAATTCTCTTGTCTCTGCCTACCAGTGGGCTGGAATTACAGACACAACTCTACCATGCCAACATTTTTTTGGGGCTATGGGGGTTTGGGCTCTCAGGTCTTCAAATTTGCATGGCAAGTGTATTAGCCACTGAGCTGTCTTCTCAGGCCCTCCTCCCTCCTTTTTAAATACAAAAGTGGTTCCTGCACAAATACCAAGCACCATATAAGATGGTGGTTACCTTGGTTTGTCCAGCCGGTTCAGGCAAGGAAGCTTAAAAGGTGTTAGCCTGTTCTAGTTCCTTCTGTGTTGCTGACTCGTCTCTTCTGGAAGTTCCCTCCCCTTCTTTGGTTCATTCCTTTGTTTAGAGCTGCCTTCAGGGCAGGTCTCCACAGTTTTGTTTCCCTCCTCTGAGAACACTGTCGATCCCCCTCATTCCTAAGATAGTCTCACGGAACACAGGCTTCAACATTAATAGTTCTTTGTGATTGTGACGTGTTTGCCACTTCTTCCCAATGCAAAAATAGAACTTGAATTCCTTTCCTGCCTGGCTATTTTTCGCTGTTTTTAAGGTTGGTATTCTTCCCCCTTAAACTTCAGTTTCTAGGAGATTAAATAGGCTGTGTAAGGGTTTCTAACTCATACTTGACATTTGATTTGATCTACTTCTTGAACTGTAGGCTGGCTTTCTCCATCCAGATTGGGGTGGGGTGAGGTTGGTTCAGCCACCATTTCTCTGAATATTACTGTCTTGACGGTTGTCAACTCCTGCTAGGGCTCTAATATTATATCATACTTTTAAGTTAATACAAATTTTTAAGTTTTAATTTGTATGTATTGCTTCCATAACATAAAAAAAAGTTGTGTGTGTGTGCATTTGTCCATGTGTCTGTGTACAATTTGGGGGACACGTACCATGTTATAAGTGTAGAGGTCAGAGGATTTAGTGGCATCTAGCCTTGCCAGTGTATTTGTGTTAGTGGCCACACCCCTTTGGGCGAGGCTACAGGTATGGTTCTAAATAGAGAATTAACAGAGGAATCTCAAATGGCTGAGAAACACTTAAAGAAATGGTCAACATCCTTAGTCATCAGGGAAATACAGTCAAAATGACTTTGAGATTCTTAGACATGTCCGAATGGCTAATATCAAAAACACAAGTGAAAGCTCATACTGGCAAGGCTAGATGCCACTACAAGAGGATGTGATTTTGGAGTCAGCTTCTCTCCTAACCTGGGTTCCAAGGATGGAACTGAGAGGCACTGCTGGGCCCTGAAAGCAAGTGCCTTTACCCACTGAGTCAACTCACGTCCCTCGGTGACTTTCACTAGGATTTCTTTGGGGTCTATGCTCTCACTCAGATTTTCTATTTTTTTCTGTCATTTCAGGGGAACTAATTATTGATGTCACTGTTGGCATAACTGCAAATTGAGTGTCTTTCCTTGTTTAACCACCAAGAGCCCCCAAGTCTCTTCCTAGGCAACTTTTACAGTACTCAGACTCCCTTTATGGGAGGTCTTTAACTGTATTTAGAGGAGGAAGAAAAAATGAAAATGATTCTTTACCACCTTGTTCTGAAACCACTGGCCTAACTCTAAAGGAAGCGATGGTTGGAGAATATATTCAAAGGACAGAGAAATGGAGGAAGGAATGGATTAATCCACCAAACATGGAGAGATGACTCAGTAGTCAAGAGCATTGGCTGCTCTTCCAGAGACCTAGAGCCAATTCCCAGCACCCACATGGTACACAGACATATGAAGGCCAAACACACACACACACACACACACGCACACACACACATGCACGCATGCATGCACACACGTGTGCACACACATACACACACCACAAAGGAAACAGAATATCCTCTCACTGCTGCCTTGGGTGCCTGATCCTGTGACTGGTGGCACAGATGGCAGGTATGGCTCTAGGTAAGTATGTGCGCAGTTTAACTGTCCACATGCTGTAAAGCACTGGGGATATACATACAATAGCAAAAGCACTATTGTCTGAGGCTAACCACATCTGAGCTGTGATTGACAGGGGCTTATAACCTCAAATCTCTCTTTTGCAAGGAATGGGCTGAGAGTCAGGGATGACTACTCATCACTGGATCAACGACAGCATGCACTGATACTAAAAACTATGTTGAAAGAGCCAAAAGCAGATGAGTTCTGTAATCGATGAATGATGTCTGCCATTGAGGCAGGATGGGCAGTGGCAACACATATAGGATCCAATAAACATTCTTGACCTTGAAAAGTCCTCTAGAGCTCACATTCTCTTTGGTTATAGACATAGGCCAAAGACTTAACTGAGTTTAAAGGCCCAAGGAATAAAATGGTGTTTCTTGAGAGGCGTAGCACTGAATCAGTATACAAGCCAGGGGTGAGAAAGTTTTGCCAACCTTTTTGCTGGGGATTCAGAATATACATACTGTGGGTTGGATTGGACTTGGATTGGCATTTATATACACTCCACCAATACATATTTGCAAACTGGTACATTTACTTTTTGTAATAACATTCTCTGCTTTGTATAAACAGCAAAAACAACGCCTTCCAGACAACACCTGTGCCCAGAGCCCTATCCTCTCTACTCCCATGGATCTCACAGCAGACAAACAGCTGAGAACATAACTTGCCCATTTTCATACCTTACCTCATAATCCACACTGAGTTTACTACCACCTCATCCGAGAATTGGCTAAAAATTATGGAGTAAGCAGAAAATGAATCTTAGTATGGCATACATTTTCTAAAAAGTCTCCTGGTGCCCAACACGGGAGGGCAAATCACCCACATCGGACTTCCTGTAACCAGGTAAGGTCTCTACCATGCTGCAGATGTAAGATGGTGGAGATGTAAGAGCTCATTAGCTCTTCCTAAAGTATCATCTGCCTGGGAGTGGACTCAAGATCCCAGTCCTCCCCACTTCATGAGGCAGCCGCCTCCCCCAACCCCCTGGAATTCTGTGAAACTGTTAAGTGCTGGCTAAAAATCTAATAAGAAGGACCCACCCTTTTTCTGGAAAGTCCTAGAAATGAGATTGATGGGTTACCTGGTAGTAACACAGAGTTGCAAGAGTTCTTGTGCAAAAAAAGTTAGATGGCATTTTGTAGATGGAAAACAAATGGTTTCTTGCACATATATAAATTGCATCCTTTTAGTCCTAGAAGTTGTAAGCATACTGCACACTATTTCAGCTATGAGGCAGTATAGAATAGTGATTAAGGATCCTATGTTGTGTAAGGAATATTGATGCTCAAATATATATATAGTTGTACCATTATGCATGTGCTGGTATGTGTGTAAGTGCACTGTGTGTGTGTGTGTGTGTGTGTGTACACAGGTGTGTAAGTGCAGACTGGCCAGTTGAAAAGTTTCCAGAGGGTCTTCTGTTTCTACTTCCCATCTCCTGACTGAAGTACTGTGGTTATAAATACACACTACAAATGGGGCTTTTCTGTGGCTTCTGGGGATTAGAACTCAAGTCCTTAGGTTTGCATGGTAAGCACTGTTACATATGGGACACATCTCCTCAGCCCTGTGCTGTTTTTTGTTCTTTTTTTTATGATTCCCCCCCCTCCCCTGTATAAACTTAGACACATGACTTAAAGTTTCTAAGTCCCATTTCTTCCTCACTTGTAAAATGGACTGGTAACGTTGCTGTATTTACAAAGAGAAGGCACAAGGTGCCTCAGCCTTGTAGCTGACATGGGACTGGTGGCTCTTCAGGGGTAAAATTGTCCCAACAGCTATGACTTGTCACAGTCCCTTGAGAAAGGACTGCTGCTTAGAAACAACACGACAGACCCACACTTTGAGTCTATACACTTTTGACAGGAACTGATTTATTGTGGCTTAGACACAGCTTTGACAGATGGGAGTCATCTGATTCCCCACAATCTAGCACAACAGGAGCCCCAATCAGAAAATAGAGACAGCCTAGTACCGAGGCATGACGGACAGCTGATATTATAGGACAAATCAAACACAGCAAGGACTCACTCTCGGGAGCATGGGAGTATCCATAAAGGGGGCAGGCAGCCTGACATTCCTCAAGAGTCCCTGAGGGCACTGCTTCATTGTAGAATAGTCTAGTGAGCCATGTGAACTGTTCAGTGTGCCTCTGTCTTGCAGGAAAAACATGTAAGTGCACTACATAAAAAGGCAGGGAACCCATTTCTCTACCACCAGGCAAGCACGACCAAAAAAAAAAAAAAAAAAAAAAAAATTAAAAAGTAATATTTCAGTGATGCAAGACAGATCTTCATTTGCGCAGAAGGTCCCCTTGGGGAAAACAATTTCCAACAAAGACAGACCACTGAAGTGTCATAAAGCTGAAATGTCACTGTAAATCACTATATAAATTCACCACCACCACCCCCAAACGACGGTGGCTACATAGCTTTGGTACAAAGAATCAAGGCCAACTTGCCTGTGAGACTTTAATGAACGGCATGTTTCTCTGTGAACTGCCCCTTTCAACTCAACTCGTGAAGAGGCACAGTGCAAAAGGACACAAAAAATCCAACACCAAACAAGGCTTCCCACTAACACTCGGCGACGACGGTTTGAGGGAAATCCTGCCCCACTCCACACTTGCGATTCCTTGACAATACACGAGGGAGGCTGGACAATATGGTCTTCGAGGTCCCTCCAGACTGGATGCTATGAGATGCAGTTACCTCACCCAGCTGATGGGTACCCAGTAAGTGTCCTTGCTCAGCTTCTCTACGACAGCTCTGAGCTGGCTGCAGATGCCCTGCAGGTCCCCCCTCACAAGCACAGTGTCTATCAGGTGTCCATAGTGCTGATCAATGAAGGTGGCAGAGGCGGCCATTTCTTGCTGCTGCTCATCCTGCAAGGAAAGAGACAGTATAGGATCTGGGGGGGTGGGGGGATGCTCCCCGGTCAGGACCGGGCTTTATTTAATATGCTGAATGGATGTCTGTGTCCTGTAGATTAACTGTGAGCATAAGAGTGGAGTGTAGTAACAGCCTATCACAGCGAAGGAAATTAATGGCAGCAGACACAACCATTCACTGACAAAATGTTCCCTGAGGACCTCTGAACTGAGAAGCATTGTTTCAGGGTGCCTGGTTATACCTGTGCACATGTCAGCACCATATGGTGTGAAGCTGGATGTGGTGGTACACACCAGTAATCCCAGCACTTAGGAGGCTAGAGGGTCATGAGTTCAAATCCAACCTGGGCTACAAAGCAAGACACTGTCTCCAAAAAGTAGAGGTGTATTGACTAGTGGCAGAGCACTTGCCTAATGTATGTGAGGCCTGAGGACTGATCCTTAACATCACACACACAAAATAGAGGGGCTGAGAAGATGGCTCATTAGGTAAAGGGTCTGCCATGCAAGGATGAGGACCCAAGTTCAGATCCCAAGTATCATGTAAAAGCTGTGGGGGTGTGCATTTATAACCCCAACACTGAGGCACAGGGTAAAGCAGAGATAGGTGAATCCCAGGGGCTTGCTGGCCAGCCCAGCCTAGGTAAAATGGCAAGCTCCTGCCTCAAAAATAAGGTGAAGTGAGAGAGGAAGATACCCAACATTAACCTCTGGCCTCTACACGCCCCCCCCCCCCCGACACACACACACACAGTTCTAAGCATCCTCTGTGTTGACTTTTCATAAGGAGCCACCAACTGTTTTACATCAGGGCCGAATTGGCAGGATAGAGAAGGAAAAATGACTTAAGGGAACCTTGGGACAACTCTGTTTTGTGATATTTTGATCATATTCTGACAATAAAGCTTGCCTGGAGTCAGAGGGCGGAGGCAGCCACTAGCTGACCAAAATTGACCATGGAGGTCTTGAAGGGCTGAGGACAGATAGGAGACAGGAAGTAGTAAGGCAGGGCTTAGAGGGGATCTCAGCCTTTCGGATGGAGGAACAGGAAAGAGGTCACTGGTGGCTGCTCCCCTGTTTCTCTGATCTTTCAGAGGTTCTTACCCTGATATCTGACTCCTATTATTATTGATAAAGAATAATTAGTAAATGCTTGACAACTCTGCTCAAATTCCCTGTTTCCTAAGGCTCATTTCTTTTCCAACACTTAGCATTAAAATCCACACAAAAACTCTGCCTTACCCAACCTGATGGTGCTTCGTGCAGAGTCCCTAGAAATTGGAATTTCAGTTGTATCACATGGACACACAGACACACAGACACACAGACACACACACACTCATAGAACAAAACAAATGAAACCAAGCTGACAACTCCTGAGGAAAGACACCTAAATATGACCTCTGAACTCCATACTCACGCGTGTGTACATGCACACACCCTACACACATGACCTCTGCATACACACTCAATACACACATTGAAAACTTGGGGTTGATTCAGAAATCCAACAGCCAAGTGTGGTCTGTCACGCTCACATCGGGCCCCTGATGGCTATCAGCTTTCCTTTAGGGGAGGATGTTGACATGAGGTTGCAGAGGGTAGGGAGTCCAGGCAGACATCCTGCCTGGATTGGAAGGCATGGTCCCTACCCGTCTTGAACCTTCTGGCTACATGACCATCTTTTGTTAGCCTTATAAAAGGAAAGACCGCCTTGTGCAGAAGCTATGGCCTCTGACCCTCTTTCTCGGAGTGGCCATAGTCAGCTAGGTGCAGCCCATCCCCTCACAGGAAAAATGATGAACTTTAAACTTACAAGTGAAACTGCTGGGTCCTCAGAGTCTGGGGACACAGGCGGCGTCTTCCTCTTCTCCTGAATTTCGGGCTTCACAAATATAACATAGGGCTTAAACTCAGGGGTCCTCAGGTGTCTTAGTGCCTAGAACCAAGTTCCAGAAAATTATATGCATTTTGCAACACCCGCATTCCTAAAGCTCAGTCCTCCTGGGCTTCTGTCCTCAATGGCTAGACCCTGATGATCAGTCCCAAGACAATGGACTTTACTGGGTAGATTGGCCACTTTCTCTCACCCTTCACTTTGACACTGAACCCCTCTTGGCCAGACAGGCTACTTGAGGAGAACTGAGAAGTCCAGAGCACAGCTCAGACCCTCCATCTCATTCAGCCTCCTTGGGATCTTTTGATTCTGCCAAGGGCACTCCGCTCAGCCTGCATACATTTTAGTCATCCACCATACATGTCGTGTGACTGGGCCGTCCCACAGGCCACCTTCTGATATTCAAAGAAGCAAAGGTTTGCAAAGTAAATGAAGTGCTGACCTGTGGGGTCACCTGAAACAAGAACAGATGTTTGCTTTCCTACATGCAAATCACTCTGCTAACAGAGTGTGCCTCTTGCACTGGGTAAATGCCTCTATCTGTAAACACTGATATTGAATTTCTATGCACATCTGCATACACACAAAAATCAGTAAAATCACGTTTTAAAAAATATTTGAGAGGCTGTGCATGGTGGCACATGCCTTTAATCCCAGCAGAGACAGGAGAATCTCTGAGCTCTGGACCAACCTGGTCTACAAAGCCAGGACAGCCAGGGCCGTGCAGAGTTTCCCTGTGCACAGGGAAGTCTCAAGGAAAGAAAGGAAAAGAAGAGAAAAGGAAAGAAAAGAAAATCTGCAGAACCTGGAGAGATAACTCAGAACTTTTTAAAGCACTGACTGGCCTGATCTTCCAGAGGACCCAGTTTCGATTCCCAGTACCCTCATGGTGGCTCACAATTGTCTGTAACTCCAGTTCCAAAGGATCCAATGACCCCTTCTGGCCTCCTCAGGCACTGTATACAAGTAGCACACATACATATAGGCAGACAAAACACTCATACACATAAAAATAAAGATTTAAAACAAATCTCTGACATTTGTATACTGATAGTTTTAAAAAGATTTATTTTTATGTAGATGAATGTTTTGCCTATGTGTGGAGGCCTGAAGATGGGGTTGGATCTCCTAGAATTGGAGTTACAGTTTGTGAGCTACTATATGGTGCTGAGAAGTGAACACACACTCACACCTGCATATGAGTACAGGTACCCAAGGAAGCCCAAGGAGGGTGATGGGTACCCTGGAGCTGAAATTACAGGCAGCTATGAGCCACCCTCTGTGAAAATTGGGAACTGGACTTTGGCCGTCTGTAAAAGCAGCTGCTGAGCCATCTCTCCAGCCTCTAGACATTCAACCACCAACTCACGGTGAGTACAAATAAGAGAGGTGTTCCCTGGCAAAATGTGCTTTTGGAAAATATGTTTCAAGCCAACTCAGGTAAAATAAAGCTCACAGTTTATACCATAACATCAAAAACTCTGCTCCTGTAGTAGGAAGAAAAATCCTTGTGCTGAGTTCAAAGCAAGGGAGTTTTTCTGAAAGACAAGGTTAAGAAGATGCCAGACGCCTGCAGAGCCTGCAGATCTCCAGCTGTTGGGAAATGGAAAAGGCTTTGAAGCTCTGTGAAGATCAGGCTGCTCCCCAACCCGTCCCTCAGGGCCTCCCCTTCATTACATATACGTGTTCCAGTTGCAGAGGCAGGAGACTGGCATAGGAGAGCAGCAACAGTGTGGCCTAATGATTTTCTGTCCTGTTACAATTGGCCAAATAAAGCCAGGGACTTAAACTATTGTGTGTGCATGCCTGTGTGTGTGCCTGTGCTCTGGAGCACGTGTGTGTGTGTGTGTGTGTGTGTGTTCATATGAGAGTGCAATGCCAGAAGGGTCCAGAGAGGGCGTCAGATCCCCTTAGAACTGGAGTTGCAGATTGTTGTAAGTCACTTGACATGGGTTCTAGGAACTGAACTTGGGTCCTCTGGAAGACCAGAGAGCCTCAGCCTCCCCAGCAGTGGGACTACAGGCATGTGCCACCATAGCTTGCCAGTCTTTCACATGATTTGCTCCATGCAGGGGTTACTGTCCTGGATATCTGGCCTACTCAGAGGGTCCCTGGGGCCCCTCAAATTAATCCTGGACTTAAGAATAACAGGGCATACTTGGGGCTATAAAGATTTCATCCAACTCTCAAGGAGAGGACCCAGCATTCCTCACACCCGTGCTCTGAGCTAAAGCTTCCTTAGACTGATCTGTGTTGTATAGAATGGACAGCTGCCAATGGCCCAGGAACTCACTTCTGGTTCTACATCCACCAAGCAAACTTTGTTTTTGGCCATAACAGCCTGAATGGCCTCCAGGCTGGTCCCATAGAGATTCTCCTTATATTCACCATGCTCCAGGAACCTAAAACACCATCAAAGAGGAAGATTTCAGTTTCTGAGCAACCTCAGCCCTTCTCTCTCTCTCTCTCTCTCTCTCTCTCTCTCTCTCTCTCTCTCTCTCTCTCTCTCTTTCTCTCTCTCTCTCTCTCTCTCTCTCTCACACACACACAAAGAGTGGGCTTTCCAATATATCTCTCCCAGTTCCTGCTTCTCTTATCCTTCCAAAAGCCCACCCATGGGGTCAAATACTGATACAAAATTGAACTGGACGGTCACAGAGACACACGGTTAGCAAAGGGCCCACTGGTTCATGAAGCAACAAACGCACTTGTTGTGATGTAAGTCAGCCTCGAACGCTTGCTTGGAGACGAAGTGATACTCCACCCCTTCTTTCTCATGGCTCTTCCGGGGCCTGGTGGTGTCTTTTAAAGAAAGAAGAATTTCTGGGCCAAGAAGAACAGCAAGCCTATGCCCTTGCCCCAGAGCTCATCATTGACCTCAGCACAAATCAGCCACTTCTGTTCATCAAGTGTCCTCAAATGGTACAAGCTCCGAAACAGGCAAAAGAGGCTCCCCTCCTTTTAAAGACAGGCTCTCATGCATCCCAGTCTGGCCTCAAACTTACTATGCAGCTGAGGATGACCTGAACTTCTGGTCCTCCTGCCTCCACCTTCCAAGTGCTGAAGTCACACATGTGCACCATCACACATAGGTGATGCAGTGTTGGGGACTGAACCCAGAGCTTCAGGCATGCTAGACAAGCTCTCTACCAACTGAGCCTCATCTCAGACCCCAAAGAATATTATCTTGTAGCAGAGGAACCCAAAGCCCAGAGACAGTTATCACCATGCCTCTCAGAGCCAGGGACCTCATAGTTCTGTGCCAAGCACAGGTTCCTGCCACTCTGCTAGGCTCCCTTCTCTGAAAAGTCCCCAGTTAAACCTTTTAGTTTAGATTTTCTCATCTGAAAGCAAATGGGCACAAATACATTTGACCCTGCTTTAAGCTGCGCGTGTGAGTGTGTGTGTGTGTGTGTGTGTGTGTGTGTGTGTGTGTGTGTGTGAGAATACAGGGGCATGTGTAAGCTTATGTACCAGCATGTGTGGACAGAGGTCAACCTCAGATGTCATTCTCTAGATGTCTTCCTTTGGGATGATTTTTGGAGACAGGGTCTCTGGAAGTGGCCAATTCAGCTGGCCAGTGGGCACCAGGAATGTGCCTGTCTCCACCTCCCCAGCATGGGGACTATCAGTAAAGGTCATCTCACCCACTTTTTATATGAACTCTGGGAACCAAACTCAGGTGCTCGCACTTTCCGGGTAAGCACTCTCCCTGCTAAGCCACCACCCCAGGCCTGGGCTGTCTGATCGATCCTTAAACAGTTCTCATTCTGAGAGAGAAAAGGAGCCGTGCAGACAGGCAGCCCCTACACCACCTGGATGGGTTTCAGCAGCACCAGCTCACTTCTAAAATGCAGCATCCCTACTGATATCCATGATGGAACTCTGGGTCAATCAAATCTTCACAAAATGAGAGGGTACATGAGGGGCAACACATAACTTTGCCCAGAAGACACAGGAATTTGGAAGACAGAGTTATCTAGCCTTGAAGCCACCCCTAGGATACCCTGTTTCCATGTGGCATCAGGCCAGTCCCCCAGAGGGCTGCTGAGTCCTTTCCCACGCCATTTTCTTCTTTTATCTGCCGATTTCTTCAGACTTTCACCTGCTGATTCGATGCTAAACATCTTCAGGCCCCCAGGAGTCCCTCGTGATCTGCCCAAGCTCCAACGCAGCTTCCTCTCCTGCCTCTATGTCCACACTAATATTCCCAGTCTTTAGCATAGCCGCCCTGGGTCACACTGCCAACCCTTCGAACACGCTGCTCCCTCTGTATAGTAAACGCTTCCTTTCTTCTCTGCCTGGAAGACTTCTATCTATACTTAAACATTTAACATTAAAGTCCCCACCTCTGGGAAGCATTCCCTGACTTCACCTTGCTGTGGGTGCCTGGAAATAGGCAGGCCTGAATTCTGAGTACAGGCCTCTCGGGGACAGAAGTGTGTGTGTGAGAGAGCAAATCCTGCCATCCTGCTTCATCCACCTAAGACCTAAAAGGCTGGGCCCTCCAGAAGTCCTCAAAACTGTGCTTCCAGAGTGGCCTCCACAGCTCTGCCACCTCCCCTAAGTCTCTTCCTCTTTGGACAAGGCTCTAGAAGATGATTCCAATGGCCACTGGCTAGGCTTTTGGCCCCGGATAAGGAAAAGCAATGTGTTCTAAGAAAGTCTCTGTAGCTGCCCTTCCCCAGAACATTCTGGAAAAGATCGTTCCTGCCCCACAACATCCTCTCTCCATGGCACTGCATTCCTTCAGGGCCAGAGGGTCAGAGACTGAGGAAAGGCACACAGTGAGAGAGATGGGGCATGGGGGAGCATGGGAAGCAGCCATGTTTCCATCCACTTAGGAATGACCTAGGATCGATCATCTGCCTGGGCCCCAGCCTAGCTCCACCCCCTTTCCTGCTGTGTGATGCTGAGCTAGTTACTTAACCTCCCTGAGCCTTGAGGCCTTCCTCCTCAGTATGGTTATTATAGTACCTCTTCTCTGGGGTACTGGTAGGGGGCAGCCAAGTTTCTACATGGAAGGGCTTAGTACCTGGCTCTCATTCTCCTCTCCTCCTCCACACCTTGTGGGTCTTGGCATCCCACTGCTTTGGGGATTAGAACCATTGACAATACTCAGGAGTGTGCCCAGCCACCGAGCCAAGCTAGCTAGCATTCAGCTACAGCAATACCTCCCCCCTCAGCGGAGTCCTTGGCAGGACCTGCCACCTCACCAGTTATGTGGCTTCATGACCACTGTGTTTCGGACTCACTGCCCTCCTCGGCCAGACACTAGGCAAGTGGTGCCCTAGATGTCTCTGAGAATGAGACTCTCCTCACCATTCCTACGTCCCACAATATGCATACACCAGACAATGTCTGGTGGACTCTCACACTCAAAGTACCAAAAAAGATGAGCGTGAAGAATTCAGTCCCTGGAAAACACTCACGGGCATGCACATACACACGCACACATGCACGCGCACACACTCAAGCCCTCTTACGTGGAACAGCAACACCAAAGTGCTGGGGGTCCTCAGCCACCATCCTTTGCTTCAGCTCATGGACTTGGGCTCCCAGAGACCCTGGAACAAAGGGAAGGTTGAGTCAGTCCCTACAGAACTCCTTCCCCACCACTCCTGAGGAGCCAGCCCACCTGGAAACTCAGGATGTCACCTACCAATCAGAACCACCAGACGGGGCCGCTCCCCAGGCTGCTGTTGGTACCTGGCCACCTCCTCGTAGGTCAGCAGCTCCTGAGACTCGGCTCCTGCAGACACCTTTGCCTCCTGTGAGCCACCCAGTCTCTCCCTGCAACCTAGCCGGAAGCTTCTCCGAAGACCAGCTTGGGGAAGAGCAAAAGGACAAGGGAGGGCATTGGTTCTGGGATTCCCCCAATAAGGACCTGCTCCAGGGAGCTGGGCATGGAGGCAGGGCTGGATGCCTGGCTGCCCTGGATGGTCACTGCAGAAAGTATGCTGATATGAAGAAAGGGTGGCCCCTATACTTGAAGATTGGGGTTCAAGGTCACTGTTTTCCTTGGCATGTGACTGATCTTCGGTTAATAAGTCTCTTCATCTCTTTGAGCCTCAATCTCCTTATCTGTAAAATGGGAACTTGGATGTGCAAAAGAAGTGGATGGTTCTAGATTGAATCCCAGACCAGAGGAAATGAAGGACATTATTGGGACAACTGGTGACATTTTAATAACTGCGTATAAGACAATAGAATTGTATGCAAAGGAAATGTCCAAGATTTGATCGCTATCCTGAAGTCATGTCACAGGATGTCCTTGTCCTTAGGAAATACAGACTGAAGTGCGTAGGGATAAAGGGACAGGATGTGTACATTAACTCTCATGTGACAGGCGACAGAAAAGGAAATTAGAAAAATACTGGAGAGTTAAAAATCCTCAGGCCTGGTGTACAGCGTCCAGGAGGTCTCTTGTCTAATTGTGCGAGTTTGAAATCACATCTAAATAAACACTGGGAGACATTTGTCTGTCTTCTATGACCTTGGAGGGGAAAAACAAAAGTCCCATCACTGTGTGTGGTGGTGACATTCACACTCAATAAACTCCCATTACCACAGTGAAGATAAAATTAGTGTCAACAAGGGGCGCTGTGTCGCTCTCCAGCTCCGAAGCTGGGCAGGACCTGGGTGGGCCTGAGTGGACACCACCTTCTGCTGGTTGACTCTTTGCAATGAGTTAAGGGTACCCCAGGCTCAGCAGACCTTGACAGATTCCTGGGGCTGGGATCTCAGGTTCTGGAGCCTGGGCCTGTGCATGAGCTGGGAGGGTTGCCAGGGGAGAGCCTGCTACTCACCCACATAGTGTCCTTTGAGGGACCCTTCATAATCACAGGTCTCTGGAAACCAAACAGAGAGGGGTGATTCACACTGGACACATCCTCAAGGCCACAGGGACCCAGCCCCTAGGCAGCCAGGCACAGCCCTCTGGGATGGTGATCAGGGGAAGCTCTAGAGAAGTCTATCTCTTGCTGGCCTTGGAACCAGATCTTCTGTTTCCACTCTGTTCTCCATGCATAATGGGCCCCAATAACTTTTCCAGCCCTAGGTGAGGATTCAGGGCCAGAAGCCCCCTCCTAGCCTGTGAGTTCCACATGGGACACAGGAATAAGATGGGAGGCCTCACCCCATTGCCTTCCTGTTTCTTGGGCTCTTAGCTAGCACTGGGGTCACAGCATCACCCTTTAATGCCAGGCACATGGGGAGGGGTCCTAAGGCTTTGAAGCCTGTTCCCACCCAACACATCTGGGCACAGACACCCAGGCGTGAGGAGGAAAACCAGCCCCCTCAGCCCCAGATGCTCCACAGAAGAGGGGCCTCATTCATGGGCATGGGGGGCAAACACCAGGCCTACCTTTGTCACAAGGCTGATCATCTGCAGTTTGCATAAAAGACAGATGGGACAGCATTAGTGCAGGGAACCAGGAAGCCCTGCAGCTGGGAGGCAGCTATAGCCTCGGCAGCCTGGGGAGATCTCCATCTGTCCCGTTTCCTTGCTCCAACAAGCCTATGTGGTGCGTTATTAAACCCCAGCCCTGCTAATCAGTCTTCTTGTGGCCCATTAGCAGCCTCAGAAAGCTAGTGCGTGGCCAGTAGAAGTGGCCGCCTGGCTGACCTATTCAGCAGCCTCCTCACCTGCCTGGAAACATAGCCATTGGCAATGGCTGGTGGAATGACTTCTTCCGAGGTCCCACAGTGGGAAAAGACCCTGCCCCACCCCACCCCCAGCATTTTCTGGAGTTTAAGACCTGTTTGGAAAATCCAGGTGCCTGAACTCAAGTTAGGAACCACCAGCAATAGAGTGTAGATTTTGGGAGAACCCCTCTCTATGACGGACTCTCTGAAACCTGCCCCCAAGACCTCTAAAACCCAACACGGAACCTAATGAGCCTCCATGTTTCCATCTGGAGAATGAGGTTGCCATCCCACCCACTTCACAGGGCTACTGCAACCTAAGGCAAGGGAGAGGGAATGGCTCAGCAGTAGAGTGCCTGCCTTGTGTGTCTGAGGCCCTGGGGTTGGTCCTGGCACTACCAAGCAATAGTTTTTTAAAAAAAAAAAAATTCAAAATTGCAAGGTGGTAGGCAAGGCTGTTTTCAAGGTAAGGCACACGGAAACTATCCAGTAAACACCGACCAACAAGCTAAAGCTGTCTCAACAACAGAGAATTTCTTAGCATGCTTCTATGGGATGCACTGGGAAGCACTTTGTGTCTATCCCAAATTCAAATCTAATGAGCATTCTCTGTTTGAGCCTCCCAATGCTATCACAGAGGTGAAAGAATACTTAGCAAGGGTATCCGGCCTCTTGGTTTCTCTGGGCCACACTGTCCTGGACCATACAGGAGGGTAGATGCATTGGAATGACATTGAGACAAAATATCTAGGAGTTCACACTAGTGAACCACACACTTGAGGTTTTGTTTTTGTGGATTTTTGTTGTTGTTTTGGTTTTTTGTTGTTGTTGCTGTTGTTGTTGTTTATTTGTTTGAGACAGGGTTCCTCTGTATTGCTTTGGAGCCTGTCCTGGAACTCACTCTGTGGTCCAGGCTGGCCTGGAACTAACTCACAGACATCCACCTGCCTCTGCCTCCCGAGTCCTGGGATTAAAGGTGTGTGCCACCAACGACCGACCAATTGCGTTTTTTTTTTTTAAGTCACAAAAATCATAACGTTTTAAGCACTTTAACAATTGGGGTGCATTCTAGCTATCCCACGGTGCATAAGGCCATTCATGAACACCCCAGATTCCCATTCCATATCAGCAAATTTTACTGTTCAAGTTCAAAGTGTTCCTTAGGAAGCTAAGGAGAGCTTGGCACTCTTCCAAACACAGACACCCCCAGAGGCTTGCATACCAGCTTGGAACGTGTTAACATGCCCCCAGTGGTATCCATGGATCCCAATATAGAAGTTCCTCTCTAGGCCGGTCGCCCTCCCCTCCCCATGCTTCTTCCCACAGTCTCTTTCCTCTGGAGGCCTGCAGGCTCAGACAGGGCCTCCGATGCCCCTCCCTCTAACTCGGTGCCAGATCCTTCGGCCCCTCCCGCACCCCACCTCTGCCAGTCTACTCACAGGGGGGCTTCCTGAAGCTCTGGGGGCTTGGCAGGGTGCCAGTGGTTCTCCGGTAGCTCAGCCGCCTGCAGGGACACAAGTGACCATCATCAACTGGATCAGAGGACTAGCTGACGGGAGTCTTCTAGGAACTTGGAAAAACTGAGGCCTGAATCCCACGGCTGTGCACACCTGGGCACGTCAAGGACCTCCTGCTTCATGGTGAATTCTGGGTGGGGGTGAGGGAAAGGGGACACTTCACAGAGCTGGCTGGTTTATGACAAGGAGAAAGGTGAGTCTCCTGGCCCCCAAGACAGCTTCATGAAGGAATGCTGGCTGCTGTCCCCAGTCACCATTGCTCGTTATGCTACCATGCTAACTCTTGAGACAGGGAGGTTCCTGCCACCACGCCTGTCCTGTCTCCCCATCTCTGAGGAAAATGGAAACCAGCAGAGCTCTCAGGGAGAGCTATGGGTCAGAAGTGACACTGATGTCACATCCCCCACATATACCATTGCAGAGCATGGCCTTCCCCTGCAGTATCCAATATGGTTGTGGGACATGCAGTCATCCCCGCCTCCCTGGTGCAAACATCACCCCGGGGCTCTTGCAGCATCCAGATTCCGCATTTCAAACAGAGGCAAGAGTCTGGGGAGAGCGATGGTAAGGTGCCCACCATGCAAGCATGAGGGACTGAGTTTGATCCTCAGCACCTACAATTTAGAGAAACAACAAGACAACAGCTGGATGCTGGGATGCACACCTGTAATGCCAGTTCTGGGGAGACAGAAGCCGGGGGTCCCTGAGGCTCACTGGCCATCAAGACTAGCCACATCAGTGGGACAGGTTCAGGGACCCTGCTTCAAAAACATTAGTGCAGAGCAATGGAGGAAGACACTGGGTATTAACCCCAGCCTCCACACATGCACAGGCAAGTGCACAGGTACACACACACACACACACTAAAAATAATGGCAGAGAGGTACAAGTGCTCTCCCTCCTCTAAGACAGTGAGACCTGCAAACCCTTCTGTGCACACGACCGCTACAGCAACCTGCAACAGAGAAAAACTGCAGCCACTTTAGGGGGCAGCCACAGGGAAGTAAGACATGCTCAGGTATGACCCTCCCCCTGTGAAGCCTTCCAGGCATATCCAGACAAAGAAAATGTCCCTCACACCAGTCACCTTTACACACAGGAAGAAGGCCTGGTTTTTCCTCTGCACTGTGAGTTCCTTCAGGACAGAGCAAGGGTTCACAGTGGAGGTTAAGGGGCCTGACACAAGTGCCAGGCAGGTATGCCGGCTTGCACTGGTAATCCCCGCTCTCAAGAGGCTGAGACAGAAGGATTGCCATGAGTTTAAGGTCAGCCTGTACTACAGAGCAAGACCCAGCCTCAAAGCAACATTACTAATACTAACAGCAACAATAACAACAGCAACAATAATAAATGAATAAAAATGGCAAAGGGGCTAGAAAGATGGCTCAGCGGTTAAGAGCATTTGCTGCTCTTGCAGAGAAGCCAGGTTTGATTCCTAGCACCCACATAGCAAATCACAACAGCTAGTAACTCCAGTTCTATAGAAGATCCAAGGCTCCCTTCCGATGTCCACATCCCCAGATACTGCACACATATGGTATGCATAACAAACATCCAGGCACAAACATACATATTAAATAATTTTAAAAAGCCAACCTGATGCTAATAAACACAGCTCAAGATCAAGTGCACATTCCTAACGAAATATTATATAACCATTAAGACTACGTATGAGTGAAGAATATGTTAACATGGGAAATGTTGATGTCAAAAACTCAAGTTTAAAAAAAGAGGAAATTCTGTGTGCACAGGTGATAGAAGATGCCATTATGTATATATGTTTCTCATACTGGTTAATAATAAAGCACTGTTGGCCAATAGGAAAGGAAGATAGGAGGGACTAGGAGACAAGGAGGAAATAGGAAGTAGTAAGGAGGAGTCAAGATGGAGAGTCAGGAGAGAGCTGGACGCCAGCCGCCTCCCCCGGTAAGAGAAGGCCATGTGAAAATACATAGATCAGCAGAAATGGGTTAATAATTAAGGCAGAGCTAGCCGATAAGAAACAAGTAACCGGGCCAACAGCATTGTATCAAATACAGAGTCTCTGTGTGTTATTTGGGACCGGGCGGCTGGCGGCGTGGCAGCGGGACAAGACCAGCTGTGGCAGGCAGAAAAACCGTACTCGTTACACACAGGTGGGAAATAAATTGTGTTCTTTGGACACAGGGAAGACTCTGGGCAATTTTATCTTCCTAGTCCCCTTGTGACTGTTTCTCAGTCCACTTTCCGTTAGTTCATATTGTAAGATCCCACTGGCCCTGTGTTCATGAGCTCTGCATCTGTAGACTCAACCTGTGCCTGTACTGGCTGTACACTTACTCCCTTCCCATTGCTCCTACACAATACAGCATGCCAACCTGTCACACTGCACTTATACCGAATAGTTGTCTTAGTTACTTTATCGCTGTGATAAGGTGCCATGACCGAGGGTTCACAGTTCCAGAGGGTTAGAGTTTATGACCATCCTGGTGGGGAGCATGGAGGCAGGCAGGTGCGGCGCTGAGGGCACAAGCACAAGGCAGAGAAAAACTATCCGGGAATGGTGTGGGCTTTTCACACCTCACAGCCCACCATTCTAACAAGGCCACGCCTCCTAATCCTTCCCAGACTGTTCCACCAACTGGGGACCAAGCATTCAAACAAGAGTCTTAATCAAGCCGCTCCTACGTGGCATCTGATATCACCCAGAGAAGAGTCATAGCACCAAGAGGATGTGGGGGTTGGAGGGGCCATATGCAAATGCAACACCATTCTGTTGCACCTACTGATTTTGGCATCCAGAAGGTTCTAAAAGCAATTCCAGAGTATACCAAGGGACAGCTGTTTACATTAACTCAGTTCAAATGTCTAGCTGGTCCTGTAGGGAGGCTTAAGCAGAAGGATTGCAAGTCAAGGCTATCCTGGACTAACAATGAGTTCGAGGCCAGCCTGAGTAACTTAATGAGACCCTGTCTCAAAACAGAAAAGTAAAATAGAAAGCTAGGACTGGAGCTCAGGGGTAGAGCGTGTACCTACCTAGGTCCTGGATTTGATTCCCAATAGTTAAAAAGAAAAGTAAATGTTTATCTCCACTGGCTATAGGACCAGAACAGACACAAAGAGTAATTGCTATTTTTCTCAGCGGGATCCCCCAGTCTCCTCCTGAGGTGACAAGGACTCAGGGAGTTTCCATGTACCTGGACCGCCAGCCACACCATGACAACATCCCAAACCTACCTTTCCTGGAACTGCTTAGAGGGAATGAGGCCAGCTCGAAGGTTGGCGTCTCCCACTCTCTTGGCCTGCCACCAGGTGGGGTCATCTTGGCTCACAACCTCCAGGACCTGCCTCCGCTGGAAGGGCAAGCCTGCCTCCTGGCAGGGGATGGCACGGTCCTCCCGAGGGTCATAGTGGAAGAGGGCACGCATGAACACCTGAACGGCAAGGGCTGCAGTGAGGAGGCCAGTCTATATAAGGGGGGCATAATGGCAGTGGCCATTCATAGCTAGAAAACACAAGTGGTCTTGAGAGTAGAAAGCTGGTTAGAAACACCCTGCACTTTTGTTTCTTGGTGTTATTCATCCATTTTGGATAGCGGAGTCAAGAAATCCATAGGTAATTGGAAAATGAGTGGCTGGGGAATGGCTCAGTGGTACAGCCTGCTCGTCTAGTATATATGAAACACTGCCTCCATCCCTAGCAACACCAACACCAAAACCAAACAAAGAGGGTCAGAAAACACGGGTCCAGTGGGTATAGGCACTTCATATACAAGCCTGACAACCTGAGTTCGATCCCCCAGTCTCCTCCATTGGAGAAAACTAACCCCTACAAGTTGCCTTTTGGCCTCCATGTATACACTGTCACACACACGCACGCACGCACTCACGCACGCCCGCACACACTAAAAAAAGAAAAAGAAAATGTACAGACAAGGCCCACAGCCACACTAAGCAACAAGGAACCCTGGAGACGAGAGCAAACACATGTCCAATTTGTAACCTAACCATTGTCACTTTTACTACAACTGCTCCTGGTGAAGTCAGGCGCCATCTATGCAAGGACCCTAGCGGTCCTCAGAAGGAAGGAGCCCAAATGTCAATAAAATCTATGTGGTCGACTTTATCCTCACTTCCCAAGTCTGTAACTGGTACCCACAGTTTCATCAGCCCCGCCTTACCCTGCCTGCCATGCACTTGGCCAAGTCTCCTCTCGGGGAAGGTGGAACAGGACACAGAGCTACCTCACACCTCTTTGCTCTCGTCACTCAGTGCTACAAACGTATCTCAAGTACTCTAGTTCTAGACTATGTAGGTCCCATTATTACAGTGGCAAATAAAAAAAATACAGAGACCAGGGGTCATCTTCAGACCATCTGAGATTCCCTCATATGCAAAAAAAAAAAAAAAAAAAAAAAAGATTAAGGTAGACAGCAATAAGAACTTTCTTCCCTGGGCCTCTGAGGTAGGGCCAGACACCCTCATGCAAATACAGACACTATAGTGCAGCGAGTGGCTATCCAGGTGGAGTAGTGGGTCACAAAAGAAGATTTAAGAGAACAGGGCTAAGGAACAGGGTACCACATTGTTTTCCTGTATCAAGCCCACACACAGGATGCTATGGTCCCACATATCATTTATGCCCTGGGATTTAATCCAAGGGCCCTAGGAAGAAAGCACCATGCAAAGGTTGTTCCTTCACTGGGTTACAAGACAAGAGGTCAGTGAGGTCACCAGCTGTTCCTAACATCTGTCCTTCATCAATAAAGCCTGGACACCTCTGCTGGGCCCGAGGCTGTTCTGGGCTTTCTACCCTGCGCTCAGAACAGGGTGGCAAGGTTGGGGTTGGCCTGCTTCCTTCCACCCACAGATGAAAACTCATTCTGTTCCCCCTTCTGCCTCACGTCCAAGAACTTCAAGTCCAAGTTCATTATGGAATCAAATAGACACCCTCTTTGACAGCCTTTGCCATTCTTAATAGCCTCCCACCTGGGCTTCCAAATAGCGTCTTTCTGTGCCTCCCTGCCTCTAGCCTCCACCCACTCCCCCTTCCTCCAAGGCAGCTGTCCTCAACTAGGTGTCTGGACCCTTTGGGGACTGCATATCAGATATTTACAGTACAATTCATAACAGTAGCAAAATAAAATTATAGTTACAAAGTAGCAACAAAATAACTTTATGGTTGGAGTTCACCACAGCACAAGGAAAATTATTAAAGGTCCACTGCATTAGGAAGGTTAAAAACAGCTGCCCAGAGAGCTTGGACTGCCTAGCGAGCTGTCTAAACACCCCTGTGGTCAGAATGCCCTTAATCTCTCACCAAGGCTGGCGAGCTGACTCGGCAGGTAAAGTTACTTGCGGTCAAATCTGATGACCTGAGTTCAATCCCCGAACCCCACATTATGAAAGGAGCAAACTGACCCCTGCAAGCTCTCATCTGATTTCCATGTGTGTGCTGTGATGCATTCACCACCCCCTCACCTCCACCCAATAAACAGGCCTTCTTACCACGATGGGGCTGTCTCTTGGGCTCTGGGCTGTTCTCCCATCTCCAGAGTTGTACCACTTTAGTGCATGCTGGATGACTTCAGGGTGCACCTGCACCCCTTTGCCTCAGGACTTACTTCCTGTGGCTGCTAGTTTGCTTGTCTCTAATCTAGTGGTCTGGACTACAAAGAACAAATCCCCACTGCCTGGTGGGAGTTGTGTACACATCTCTCCAGCTCTTGGCTGGGAAGAACAACATGCATGTTCTGATCCCAAAAGCCCTGCAGGATTAAGCTCCAGGCACCCACAGTGGGTGGTGACTTCTGGGTAGCAAGCTGTCCAGTGGTACTGCTTGCCCTTCCCCTCACCTCCCTACCCATGTAGCCCCGGGTCATGTCCCACCAAATAAGCTGTTTGCCTTCAAACCCTTAAACCAGGGTCAGCTTACAGAAGCATCCAAACTAGGCAAGAATTGTGCAGAGTCCTTCACAGCTGACCCCACATCCCCAGCAATGCCCCTCCCGCCTGACCTGCAAGCCCAACCACACTGCCACCTTTTTACCAGATTCACCCCAAGCATGCTCCCCACCTTATTTAACAGATGTCTTGAACTGACCCTTGTCTTTGAAACTCTAACCATCTTTACCTCCCTCCAACCCCGGCACCCAATCTGAAATGCCTTCTGGAAAGTCTCTCAGGATACACACTCTTCCAGAACCACTTGCCACACAGCAGAGAATCACAGCCCTTCGACAGTAAAAACCCCTCTGGCAAAGAACCCAGCAGAGAGGTCATGAATAAAAGGAGGCCCAGCCAACAACTAAGCTAATGACAGCTACTTCACTGGTCCAGAATCCAGTTCCTAAGCACCTTCTCTCCATGGCCCAGATTTTCTACTTCAATTACAGTAAGCTTGCCTTTTGTTAGCACACCACGCAAAATCCTGCTTCCAAACAGCAGGGTACAATGAGTCACTTAGGACTATTAAAGTCCTTGGCTGGAAAGAGGTTACTAGGGCCTGATGCACACGCTGGCAGGGTTCAGAAGGCCCACCCTTCCCCAGGAGAGCAAGCCCCAGGGAGCCCACCTTCCATACCTTGCTCTCTTTGAAGCGGTCTTCCTCCTGGGTGGCAGGGATGATCTTGAGGGTGATGGATCCCTGAGATTGAGCCTGAAGGGAGAGGGAACACAGGCCAATGGCTTTCGAGATCCAATGCTCCGCGAGCTCATCTCACTTCCTAGGTGGGTGTTCAGAATGCAAGGCAGCCTGGCAGCTTCCACTCCTCTGCCCTGGCAGAATTTGCGATTAAGAACCAAGTACCTGCCTGTGACGGCTGATATGGACTGCCAGGGCTGGAGCAAGTAAGGAAATGAATACACTGCCTTTCCATGGAACAGAGAGACTGGAGATTTTAATGAGGACTCAAGAAAAGGCATGCAATGAACTCCAGCTCCCCAAAGCTCCAGACCTCAGTGGTCCCAAGACCACTTGATGTTCCATGGACTATTTTAAATTTTGATTTATTTTTAACATATATGAGTGTTTTGTGTGCATGGATGTCTATACACCTTTTGCATGTCTGGTGCCTGTGGAGGTCAGAAGAGAGCATCAGATCCCCTGGCACTGGAGTTAGAGATGGTTATGAGCAGCTATATGGGTGCTGGGAATTGAACCTGATCCTCTGGAAGAGCACCACTACTCTTAACCCTGAGCCATCTCTCCAGTCTCTCTTGGGCTATTTTTAAAAATCCACTTGAGTCATATTATCCTAGGTCTTGCCTGATTAGGACTTCCTTCCTTGGTCCTATTCCCCCACAGGGAGCCGATCTTGGGCCACTCTCACCTTTCTAGAAGGTACCCTTTCCTTCAGAGACCTGCACCTCAGTCTCAGAGCCCAGGAGGAAGGACAGGGTTACCACCCAGGTCGGAGAAGTTCACTCTACACATGAGGAGTTCAGCGTCCACACCAGGAGCCCATGATGTTCACATAGAGACCAAGGGCCAACTACACGTGCTGTCTCCAACAAGGGGGGGGGGGGGAGGAGCTGAAGGTCAGTCTTGTCTCTGTCGCTGATCTTGGTTGTCCCACCCCAACAACCATCAGAAGTTAGCTAAGCCAGTGGAGGGTACCCAAGGATGAGCCTGTCATAGCTGCAGGGGCGTTTTCTACAGTTGCCATTTTGCCTCATCTGCCCCAGAACAGACATTGTTTACATCCCCCAAATCTTCTCACTGCTATAAAGTACTATAGACCCTTCTTCTATGCTAATAATACCCAGGCATAAGTTGAAAAGCCCTCTCTGTCCCTATGTTAGCACAAAGGAGGCTGAGAGTCAGCTGGACTAGGAGAAACCCGAGCCTTGGAAGTTTCTCAGACTGAGGAGCTGGGATGGAGAGAAAGGCTATGCTGAAGAGAGGAGCTAAGAGAGAGGCACTGGGAGTGGGGAACTGGAAACCATTTTGTCTCACACAACAGGGAAGTAGAGGCAGGGAAGCTGAAGGCACCCCCCCCCTTCACCCAGCAGACATGCCACACAGACCAGAATCTGGCTGATCTCATCCGGACGCTTGTGCAAGACTGCAATCCCATTCACCTCTCGGAGTTCATCACCAACGTGGACCAGACCTAGGAGACACAGGGATGGAGGTTAGCTCAGCACTAAAATTATGGCGCTGACGCTGGGCTTTGTGCCTCTGGGCACTAGGGAAACCACTACAGGGTATATTCAGGATTAAAGATGGGGCAGAGTGACACATACTCAGCATCAGATTCAAACCATTCTCTGGGAAGGTCACCGTGTACAAGGCACTCTTGAGATCCAGGCACACTGCTAAGAAGTAACAGAGCTAGTATGCACACATGCACAGGCACTTCAGTATAACAAGCTTCATAGATGGTGGTGGCACACGCCGTTAGTCTCACCACTTGAAAGACAGAGACAAAGGCAGGTGGATCTGAGTTCGAGGCCAGCCTGGTCTACAGAACAAGTTCCAGGACAGCCAAGGCTACACAGAGAAGCCCTGTCACAAAAAACAAAAACAGAGATTGTGT
Source organism: Phodopus roborovskii (assembly GCF_943737965.1). Classification (NCBI taxonomy): domain Eukaryota; kingdom Metazoa; phylum Chordata; class Mammalia; order Rodentia; family Cricetidae; genus Phodopus; species Phodopus roborovskii. Next base: position 18,074,107 of record NW_026125052.1, on the reverse strand, counting down.
GTGTGTGTGTGTGTGTGTGTGTGTGTGTGTGTGTGTGTGCGCGCGCATGCGTGCACGCATGCATGTGTGTTTAAGTATACAGGTGTGTGGATCCTTGTGTACACATGCACGTAGAGTCCAGAGGACAATGTTATCCCCCCTCAGGCACCACCCATCTTGTTCTTTAAAACGGATGCTTTCCCTGGGACCCAGGGTCACCAATTCAGCTCCTTCCAGTGCCGTGATTATAACAGTACACAGCTACATTCAGGTTTCTACACAGGTTCTGGGAACCAAACTCAGGGCTTCATGCTTGAGTGACAAGTACTTTACCAACTGAGTGCTCTCCTCATTCACCATCTCTGCTTTCTTAAAAGTATCATTAACTCTTTATCTTCCGTAACTGCAGACACATTCTAAGTATATGTTTAATGAGGAAACTTAAAGGCATCAGTACTTATCTATGTATGTATCCATGTGTCTACCTACGTACCTATAATATACCTGTGTATCATTTATCTATGTTTCTAACTACCCATCCATTTATATATCTATCTCTGTATCTACCTACTTATCATCTGTCTATCTGTGTATATATCTTTGAATCTATCTGTGTATCATCCATGTATCTGTTTAGCTATGTATCTATCTATCTTGAGACAGGCAATCTAAGATGACACTCTGCAGCAGAGAATTACCTTGAATTTCTGATTCCCCTGCCTCCACCTACTGAGTTCTGGGATTACAGGTGTTTTATGCAGTGTTGAAGATGGAACCCAAGGCTTCATGCATTCTGGACAAGCCAGTTACTACCAACTTAGCCGTTCACTCAACCTATCTTTATTTATTGACTTATTTACTTTGACAGGCTTTTGTTATGTAGCCCAGGCTGGTCTTGATCTCTTGTATGCAAGGGGTCGTCCCTTCTGAACTGCCCAAGAAGCTGAGACTACAGGCACAAGTGCCAACACACACAGCCCGTAGCCAGTACGTTAATGACAACTGTCCTGACATCATTTGGCCTCTCTTCATTGCTCTGAGAGAACACTGGTCCAGCAGCAGCAGTCACCATCATTAGGAATGCAGATTTCTGAATCAGAGCCTACATGTTATCAATATGCCCAGGGGCCTGTGTTTGGAAGTGAGGCCTAGAATTCTCCAGTCAGTTTTCCAGACCTGGGAGGTAATGTCCCCTACACTGAGAAGCCTGCTTAACAGATTTCCCCTGTACTGATGACTGTCAACCTGTTTCAACTAGCCTAATCTGGGTCATGAACACAGTCCTGTCCACAGCAGTTTCACAGGGCGATGGGGCTACTGGAAGAGGCAAGGACCATCACCATCCCCACCCCAGCCAGGAATCCCCATCTCCAAACTTCAGCCTTATAATCTCTGCCCACACCAAACGCCAGAGCCCTTTCCTGATCACCCATGAGAACTCCAAGCCTATTAGGCTTCAATTAAATTCCTATTGACCTTGGTACCTTGAGAATTCCATCCATAATCCCCAAAGCGAAGCAAACCCCGCAGAGGTTACCCTGGAGGTGGGGCCACAGAGCCACCATCTCACCCAGGCTGGCATCTCACCACCCCACAGGCTCCACTCACCGCTCCGATCTGCCGCACCCCCTCGCATGATCCTGGCCACCACTACAGCCCCTGAGTGCTCGTCTCTTCGGATAGTGGCACCCTGAATGAGAGACATGGACAGACAGGCTCTCTAGCAAAGCAGCCTCAACGATACCGTTCCCTCCATTCCTCCCTCTGCCACCCTGGGAAGGAGGATCAGCGGGGACCTTCTCAAGGCTGAGGACACCCTAAGACCAGGAAATGAGGACAGTGCCACACTGCAGCTTACAAAGCACAATGATCCATTCTGCACAAGGGACTAGGCCTCCTGAGTTGGTTGTGGTGGCATACGCCTGCAATCTAAGCACTCGGGAGGTGGAGAACGGAGAATTAAGAGTTCAAGGTCACCCTCAGCTACACAATGAGTTGGAAGTCAGCCTGAGTTTTTGTGAGTCTCAAAAAGAATAATAATTAAATAGAGCCCCGTGAGATGGCTCAGCTGACAAAGGTATCTCCCACCATGCCTGACTTCAATCCCCAGGGCCCACAAAGCTGAAGGAGAATCAACTCCTATAAGTTGCCCTCTGATCTCTGTACACACATGTACAAAACAAATAAATACAATTTAAAATGTTATATTAATAAATAAGACATGCAGGACTGGGTATCAGAGATGCTAAGGATCTTCAAAGTCACCCTCATAAAAGGAGGAGCTTTTGATGATGCCAACCTCAGTGTTTTCTCTGCCTCATCACAGCCCTTGTCACTTGCAAAGGCAGTTAATAATGAGGACAATATGTGCTAGCAAATTCTCAACCCAATCCCAGCATTCCTGGGCCTTCTGTCGTTGCCAACAGGAACCAATTATGCCCCTGCCAGAGCATCAGAACCAGGATTTGGCCCATGAAACACAAAGAGATGATTTCTGGGATAAAAAAAGGCACTAATGAGCTCTTAATTTCCTGTACCAGGTAAGAGGCCCTTGTCAGCACAGTGATGCAGGTGGGTGGGGAGGCGAAACCCAGACAGCCAGCTCGACCATCGACTAGAAATCATGTAGCCTCACCAAGGACGCTCCTGTGCTCTCTGAGCCTGCCTCCTCTAGGGTTATTGCAAGGTTCCCACAAGGAAACGCATGTGACAGGTAAAACAGTAAGTATCCAATAAATATCCATAATTTGTGACTGGCTATCCATGAACACATTTGTCGTTACAGTGTTCCTGCCATCATGAGAAGCAGAGACGGTGGATTCTGCTGACTACAGAGGCTGTCCACTAACTACACCTCCTGAGGCCCATTGTCCTCTGACCTGCAAAGTCCTCATCACTGCATATCACATATCCCTCTCTGAACCACCTCCACCCCCAGCACTGAGGGTGCACAGGAGATGTGGGCCAACTCCACGGCACAGGTGAGGAAGCAGAAGCCACAGGGACATCTTCATCCATTGGGAGGCATGGCTCACCCATCACAGGTCAGCTGGGAAAATTGGAACCAGACACTGCCAGCTCCACAGTTCCCTGAGGCAAGTACTAAGCTCTCTGGGCACCCACCACTTCCTTCCATCTGCTAAACAAACTCGCCTCTTTGCCCAGTCCATCACTGCTGAAAGCAAGGGCAAAAACAGGGCTTATCTGTCAGCCTCCAGGAGAGTATGGCTGCGCCCACACTGCCTGGGTATTCAGAGCTGGGTCAGCAGACTGTAAAGAATGGAGTACATGTATCTAAGGCTTTGAGGGGAGGCTCGGATCTCGGCCGTCGTTACTCAACTTCTCATGACAAATGGGTAAGCATGACCTTGCTTTAAAACCACAACAAAGTTAAGCTGTAGGCTACATTTGGCCCTTGGACTGTGCCTCTTAACTTTTGTTTCTGAGTATGGTGACCGCCGTCACCCTACACAGCTGTGCAGGTTGCGTACTGCAAAAAAAAAATGGCTTAGCTGAATTTGGGGGGAGTCCTATCCACTCAGGAAAAGGAGTGTCCTGCACGCAAAGGTACTACAGAGAAGAGCAGTCATCCTGGCAAAGTGGCTGACATTCACTGTGAATCCAGAAGGACGCCTTCCTGGTTTTCCAGGATGGGGGTAAGATACAGAGGAATGCAGGAGAAGCCTGTACATACCAAGGGTTCCTTATTCTTCACCAAACGAACAATCTTCACTGATTCCTCCTCAAAATCCTCGTCGATATTATCGGGCAGAGGAGGCAGAACAGGATCAAAGTTCTTCTGGGCAACTGTGTCGTGGACCATGAGCACAGCCTGCCAGGAAAGCCAGGGAAAAGGGCTGGTACTATGCCCTCACAGGGGTAGGGTGTCCTTGGCTGGGCAGGAGCAGAAAGGAGCTCAGATCCTTTGCCTAAGAAACGCCGCCCTCCTCAGGGCATCACTTAGGATCCTACACATAGAAACCTCCTCCTCTCCATCTCAGGACCCAGCACTCTTCCCCCCCACCACCTCCCGTCCCAGGAGACCAGCTGTGTGGGTGTGCAGGGACTGCAGCGTGACTACCCTGAGGTGGGGGGTGGACAGCAGCTGCAGCAGCTCCCTCTCATCACTGTGCACAGAGGTGGCCTGGAGCTCCTCCATCACCTGTAAGAGAATGAGACAGGAGGCTGGGGTGCCCCTGCAGGAGCCTGCTGGAATCCCCATGGGGAAAGCCCTCTTCCCTGGGCCTCAGAAACAAGGTTCCTCTCAGGGATAATGACTGCATCACCCAGAAATACGTCAGATCTGCCACTCCAGGACTGGTAGAGGATCTGGAGAAATCAAACCAGGTACCAGAAGTACACATGTGCAGATGGTAAACCTACTATACACCGTTGCTTTATATGGGTCCTCTCAACAAACCAGATGCCATGAACAGATGAGAATCTTGAGACCAAGATTACAAATCTTGCCAAGGATCACATGGCTCACAGTGGCATAGCCAGCATTTAAACCCAGTCTCATCCAGCAAGACAGTCTGTACCCTTGACACTAGGCTGTCTCGTGGACAAGGACACTGGGGCTAAGAGGTTGAGTGACTTGTTTAAGGTCACAGAGCTAGTGGCAAAGTTGGCAATGCAGAGCCTGGGAATGTAACCCACTCCAAATGATCATACTGTAGAGGAGCCAGGCACAGCGTATGTCACAGACTATGCCATCCCCCACATGGCCATCCTCTAGGAAACAGCCCAGCTAACGAGCTTGATATTAAGTGATCTATATAGAAGTCTATGTCAAAAACCCAGACAGCTAAACCAAAACCCACAAGAACTAAGGTCCCTAAGGAGTCAAGATGCCAGAGCTAGTCAGCAGGGAGTCCCTTGAATTCAGGACTTCATGGCAGCCTCCCAAAGCCTAGACACAAGGCACTATCTGACCTACTAATATCATCAGGAACAGGTGGGGGGCTACTGATAGGATCCAAGGCTCTCATTTCACGGCTGAAGGAACAGGTTTGCTCCAGAACACACGGTCAGCAGGAATCATCATGTCTCCTGGTCCAAGCCAAGGCTAGCAAGGCCCTCCTTGATGCCAGAAAGCTCAGGGAAGACTAAAACTACAGCTCAGCCATACAACACTTGACTAGCACGTACAAGGCTCTGGGTTTGATCCCCGGCACCACATGCATGCATGCATGCACGCGCACATACACGCACGCGCACGCTCGCTCACACACACACACACACACACACACACACGATAGAGGAGGATGAGAAGGAGGAAAAGGAAGCAACTTCTCCTTCTCCATCCTCAGGGTCCCAACCTCTGATGTCCCCAGCTAGATAGTAGTTGCAAGGCCAGCAAGAGCATTCTCTGAGCCTAGAGTAGTGTGCCACCTTTAAATCAAAACATTAAAATCTGGGACTTACATCCTCAGCAAGGGCCATGGCACTGTGCAGGACTGGGGTCGGGCTCTGCCTCTCATAATAGCGGAGTTTCTCGTGAATCTGCAAAGACACTTGAGTTCTGCTTTACCTTGAATACCACATATAGCACCCAGGAGAGTGGTGACACCTAGGGCCACAAGCCGGGTCCCCTCCACAGCAGTGTACATGGAAGAGTATAAAACCTTCACGGGGCAGGGAAGTGGCTGGGGTGACACAGGGAACAGCATCCCTTGGGGATGGGGAGGGAGGCCGAGGGGGCTCTCACCTTCATCAAGTAGCTGAGGCTCTTCTCGCTGAAGACATCCCTCAAGAAGCCCATCTCCTCCCTGTGGTTGGAGTCAGGCCTGAGCTGAGAGGTCAGAAGTGCCAGGGTCTCATGCAAACCTGAGCAAGAGGAAAGAAAATCAAGTGAGGCTTCCTGTCCTTGAGAATTCTCTCAGACAACAACCCCATCCTGCCCGAGAGCGTTCTCCCAGAGGCTCAGGTCTGCAGGGTGGACAGCTCTGCTCCTGTTTTGTTTTGTCTTGACTCCCCCAATTCTGGGAGCCTGGCAGGTGCAGCCGAGGTTGAAGACACTCACCCGAGTCCTCCGACAGCACTGGCATGCCTATGCCTGGCAGGTCCCCAGCTGTCCCTGCAGTTTGTGGGGTGGGAAAGGAGTCACACTCAGCAATGAACACACATCACCTGGACCTGCTTATGACCTATGTGAGTACAGAAGAAATGACAAGAAAACAGTCACTTTTCTGGGGGATGGGTGGGCAGAGAGCGAGATTTGTTGGATGCCCTCAATGTGCCAAGCATTATATTTTCTGACTATACATAAAACCTTGAAGTTGAACATCAATGCTTCCCATTTTACCGATGGGGGGCCCCACGTAGCTCTTGAACCAAAATAAGGAACTCAGATTCCTTCTTCCAGGCTGACCTTGGCAGTGCCAAGAGTCCTTGCCTTGTGCAGGGTGTTCTTGCCCACAGCTCTGCCCTCTCCATTGCTACCTTCTAAGAGTGTTTGCTCAAGTCCCCTGCTGCAACATCCCTTCAATAAGTACCCGGTTAAGGCCTACAAGAACCCCATTCCCCGACCCACCTCCAGCCCCCCAATCCAAAGGGAGCCTCCAGTCTGAAGGCAGACAGGGGATAAAGAAGTAAGAGCGGAGTTTCTGCTCTACCGGAAGCAAGTACCCTATCTCAAGAGACCCACTCCCCAGGTACTCTGCAGCACGTGGACCTCAAAAAAAGTCCTCGTCAGAGAGGGACAAGGACTCATGATTCATTCATTCGGCAGACGTGGAGCCAGCACGCTGCGTGGAGCACCAGTCACACCGAAAGCCAGAAGAATGGTACCCGTCCCCGCCCCCACGCCGGGCTCACCACTCAGCGGCCTCCAGCCGCGCCCCCACCCCCCACCCCCGACACCGACCCCCCAGACTCCAGAAGCTTTCAGAAAGAACCTGAGGGACAAACCGCGAGCGCATCTACCCTTGGGAGGAGAAACCCCGGGGAGGGGGGGCGGACTGGGCGGGCGGTGTCAAGGGATGCGGAGTGGCGCGGGAAGGAGCCGGACGGGATGTGCGAGCGCCGAGGAGCAGCAGCGAAGGGGACCGCTGGCCGTGAACTGAGACCCGCTGGGGACCGTGAGCCGCGAGGCTGTCGCGCACGCGAGGGACGGGTCCCCGGGCCCCCTCCCGCCACGCACCGGGTCCCTTGTGTGCCGCGCAGCGCTTCTTACCTCGCCGCGCCGGGAACTAGGATCGGTGACCTGGAGCCGCGCGGGATCCGCCAGCCTCGGCCACCGCTGGCTCCGCCTCCGCCGGCCCCTCCCTGCCGCGGCGCGCGGGGTCGGGGCAGCGCGCGCGGGCGGAGGCGCGGCGCGGGCCCGGAGGGGCGGAGCGCGGCCCCGCAGCCCCCTAAGCAGCCCCCGCCCCTCGCACAGCCGGCTCCCGGTGGACACCTGCTCCGCCGAGAATCCGATTTTGCAAACATTGATTGAGCGCCCTGCAAGTGCCAGGCACTGAGCCAGAGGCTGGGGCTTCAAAGCCAATGGAGGCGGAGAGGCTGCACTGGGACATTAGCAAGCCGAACGGGGGTGGGGGGTGGGCACCCCGCAGCAGCCAGGCCAACCCGCTGCAACAATGCTGCGTGCTGCGAAAGATTTATCGGTGCACGCTGCCCTGGGGACGGGGAGGAGCGAGGGAGGAGAAGTATGGCTAGGAAGAAGGCTGCTGGATTCTGCCTGGGTGGGAGGGGGTGGGGCTGCATGAAAAAAGACTAGTGTCCAGGGGCTTCACCGAGGGAATGAGCTCCGAAAAAGCTGGCTTCTATTGTGCTCTCTCTGCCCCCACATACTCCTGGGATCACACGGTATTAGCCCCTGATATAGACACCAAAATTAGTTCCTCCCTTCAGTTGAGGAAACTGAGGCTCAGGGATTGAAAAGTGTGTGTTCCGGAACCAGTAAGAAGGTAGCGCTGAATGAGCAAGAGGCTGGGGATCTTAGAGGTTGAGGAGAGGACTGGTGGGTGTGTCCCCTCCCCTTCAAACATACCAGCAAAACCGGCACAGTGTTTACTGTGAGGGTTAAGATAATACACACGCTCCAGAGAGGTAGTCGGTAGACAATCCTTGCAGCTTGCAATGAACAGGCAGGCTGTGAGAGGCCTCTCAAGTATCACCTACCCCAGTGTTCCTCAAATTGTCGTGTCTATGAGCCACCTGAGGCTTGTGGGGTGGAGTGGCATCCGCATGCATTTCTGACAGGCCCCCAGTAATGTAATATGGATAGACTGCAGGCCACATTTAAAGTAGAGAAAGACTAGGAAATATCTTTTTTGTTTGTTTTTGTTTTGTTTTGTTTTTTATTTTTGGTTTTGAGACAGGAACTCACTATATTGTCCTGGCTGGCCTAGAATTCACAGGGATGAACCTGCCTTTGCCTTCTGAGGGCTGGGATTAAAGGCATGTGCCACCACACCTGGCCACAGAAATGTTTTTGCTAGTGCTTAACTTTTGAAAATTATCAAAAGCCAACCGATGTTTTCTTTATTAAATCACCAAGAAAGGGTGTACAAACAATGGATTTGTACGGGGGGGGGGCACTCAGTCCCTACCTCACACCATACACAAAACTGAAATTTTAAATGATACCATAAATGTAAGTAAATTGTTATAACCCCTAGAAAGAAACAATATATTTAAATACTGAAGACTGAGGCAAGGGAGTTGCTCCAAGTTAGAAGTCAGCTTGGGCTACGTAGCAAAATTTCAAAATTTTGTGTCAACAAAAGTCAGAGAGAGAGGTAGAAAAAAAAAGAGAGGGCTGAAGGAAAGGAGGGAGGGAAGAAGAGAGGGAGAGATGTAGCTCAGTGGGAAAGCATTTGCCCAGTATGAGCAACCCCTACAAGGAAGAGCAGAGAGAGAGAGAGAGAGAGAGAGAGAGAATGTGCAGGCATAGTTATCTCAGTTCTTATTCATTATTTGTGGTACAGGAGGTTTAAGACTGCAACCCAAGCGCACACCTTTAATCCCAGCACTCAGGAGGCAGTGGCAGGCAGATCTCTGAGTTTGAGACTAGCCTGGCGAGTCCAGCCTGGGCTACATAAATGAGACCTGTCTAAAAAAGAGCGGCATGGGGGGGGGGTGCTGTGATGCTGGGGAGATAGCCCAGCCAGTAAAGTGCATGTTGTGAAAGCAGAAGGGCGGTGCCTGAGCCCCAGCAACCACATGTAAGAGCTGGGCATGGTGGCATGCACTTGAAGGCCTGCAGTTAGGGAGGCAGACACGCACAGGTCCCTGATCTCACTGGCTGATTGGTGAGCCCCAGGTCCCCGCAAAGATGGGCAGCTCCTGAAGAACAACACTGAGGTTGACTTCTGCCACCCATACTTATACACACTCACAGGCATGCACACATACGCACAAGAGCACACTCACACATGTGACAGGAAAGCCACAAGCTGGGAAGAAATATTATCTGGTGAAGGACTTGTGCCCAAAATAAAGAACTCTTACCATTCAATAATAAAAAGACAAGAAACAAAAAAAAAAAAAATTGGACAAAAGACACAAGCATAGATTTCACTAAAGAGGATGCACAAATAACATATTGCCACATGAGAAAATGCTCACCCAACGTCATTTGTCATCGTGGAAATGCAAATTAAAACCTGTCGGTTCCTGCTGCCATATCAAAATACCACGGGCTGGGTATAATAAATAATAGAAATGTATTGCTTAGGAGCTAGAAAGTCCAGGACAAAAGCGCAAGTAGGATCGTGACAGAGTGTAAGTGTAATAGTCCCTCATACATCCAAAAAGCAAGGACAGAAAGGGATGGACACTGTGATCTCACATGGAAGGAGCCAGGGGAACTAGGGTGCTAGTCTCTGAGTATCATCTTAAGGTCACTAATTGTATTCATGCCTGTCAATGAGTGGGTGGATAAATTGTGATGTATATATGTACAATGGTATCCAAGTTTATTCTACTGTTGCTATGATAAAGAAAACTCTGACAAAAGCAATATATGTGTTTTTTCCAGCTAACATTCAAGGTTACAGGACATCATAGTGAGGGGCTTTGAATCAGCCGGTCACAAAGTATCTGAAGTTATGAAGTAAACGGTGATAAAGGCATGCTGCCACTGCATTCCTTATCCTTCCCTTTCCTTTTCCTTTTCTTTCTTTCCTTTTTTTTTTTTTTTTTTTTTTTTTTTTTTTGAGACAGGGTTTCTCTGTGTAACAGCCCTGACTGTCCTGGAATGGAACTCACTCTGTAGATAGACCAAGCTGGCCTGGAACTCACAGATATCCACCTGCCTCTGCCTCTCAAGTGCTGGAATTAAAGGTGTGCACCACCACTGCCTGGCTCTTTTCTTGGTTTATAGAGTCCAGGATCCCAGGCAGTGATCCACAGTGGTCATTGCTTCAGCAATTAACTCACTAAAGGCAATGTCCCATAAACACACCCAGAGACTTTCCCCAGAACAGGCAAGGTGGCATATGCCTCTAATTCCAGTACTTGGGAGGCAGAACCAAGGCCAGGAATTCAAGAATAGCCTGGGCTACATGAAACTCTCTCTCTAGGTTCAAGGGTAGGGGTGGAGAGATGGCTCAGCAGTTCGGAGTGTTTGTATTTTATCATGATGACCAAAATTCAGACTCCAGAATCCACAATGAGTGGCTAAAAATTCATGTGACTCTAATTCCAAAGGCTCCAACACCCTCTTCTGGCCTCTAAGGGCACACACACACACACACACACACACACACACACACACACACACACACACACACACACTAAAAACAAATCTTGTAAAAAAAAGAAGAAAAAGATAAAATAGAATTGTATACACACGTATACGTCCTCTGGTGCCGGGACAATTTGAGCAGGTCAGAGGAAAAAGCAACCAGGGAAAGACAGAGCTTTGAATGTTGAGCTCAGAGTGAGAATGCTGGAGAGTTGATGACGAGGACTGGGAGGCCAAAGCAGGAGTCAACCAGCCAGAGCTAAGGTGCTCAAGGCAGAGACCACAGCAGGAGAAGCTCTGACCCCACAGCAATAAAGGGGTAAGAGATCTGTGTGTGCATGAAGAGAGTATAGGAAGCGTGATCTAGAAAAGATGGATGCCAGCAATTGCAGAAGAGGTGGCAGAGGCTCTGCCTCCGGCTACAGGTGCTCCTGGTTTGGCATGGCATTCAGCCCAGGCTCCACAGGGAACAGGGAACAATTCCAAGAGAGGAAATGGGCTTGAGCCCAGATGGCTATCTCCAGATTAGGTGAGTCAGAGGAGGATAAATCCTCAGTCTCATTTACATTTCATTGAGAAGCAGGTGGGTGCCTAGCTCAGATGTCCAGCACCTGGCTAGTGTATGCCAGCCTCCTGAACCACACTTTAAAAAAAAAAAAAGTTAAGTATTAAGATCTCAAATATGCACACAGGAAAGTGCATAAGCCAAACTCCCAGAGCAATAAAACCAGAACACCTGGACAACCCACACCCTGATGGAGAAGTAAACATTGGCAGCTCCCAGAATCCCCTGCAGACCTCTGGCTCACAGCTTCCCTGTTCTGCTTTATGGCTTAATCATAACATATGCAGATTACCATACATTGCTAGTCAGCCTGGTCAGTTTTAGACCTCACTCTAACAGACTCATTCACCCTTAGCTTCAATATTTTGTTTACAATGTATCCGTGCTGCCCCTGTACGTAAGCTTTTGATATTTTTCTCCCACTCTGTGATTTCTTTTGTGTCATCTTTTGATAGGCTGTTTCTTTAATTTTAGTATCCTCAACCCCATGGTATTTTTCTTCCTGCCCTTTCTTTTTGAGTCTTAAATATTCTCCCCCAGGGTTGGGAGTTGGTAGAGGGTTTGCCTGGCACACACAAAACCCTGGGTTCAATTCACAACAACACATTAACCTGGCATTGGGGCACATATCTGAGGTCCCAGCACCTGAGAGGTAAAGGCAGATGGATAAATTCAATATCATAACTTAACATCATAATATGGATATCAATAACCCAGCTACATACTGAGTTCAATGACAGCCTGGGCTACATGAGACTCTCAAAACCAAAATGAAATGGGCTGGGGAGAGGAGCCTGTGGATAAAGGACTTGCCACACAAATGTGATTCCAGGCACAGTGGGGCATGTCTGAAATCCCTGGGGTGGGGGGGGGAGGCAGAGACAGGAGACTCCCTGAAAGCTTGAGCTCGCCTTGCAAACACAGTTGGGAACAATAAAGCTATCCTGTTCAAAGAAAATGGAAGTCAAGGATTGACAGTGGAGATTGTCCTTTGACCTCCATATGTGTGTCATGTTTAAAAAGGCAAAGAAAAAAATTCAACCCCTACCCAAAGTCCATGGAGTTACTCCCTGTTACGTTCTAAAAGTTGTAAACCTCACTTCATAATCTACCTAGAACTAATTTTTATGTGTGATGAGAGATAAGGATCCTCTCTCTCTCTCTCAATCTCTCTCTCCACTACTTGTCATCCATCAGTGTCTATACTGTAACTAAAGGTTGTGGTGCACACCTTTAATCCCAGCACTTGGGAGACAAAGGTAAGCAGATTTCTGTAAATTCGAGGCCAGTGTGGTCTGCAGATCAAGTTCCAAGACAGCCAGGGCTACATAGAGAAGCCCTGCCTCTAAAAATTTAAATTAAATTAAAATTTAAAAAGAAAAAAAAAAGAAAGCAGGATGAACAAGCGATGAAGAACAAGCCAGTAAGTAATGTTCCTCCTGGTTTCTGGCTTAGTTCCTGTCTCTAGGTTCCTGCCTTGAGTTCCTGCCCTGACTTCCCTTCATGATGAACATGTAACCTGAGATAAACTCTTTCCCCAGGTTGCTTTGGGCCATGGTGTTTTATCCTAACAACAGAAATCCTAAGATACTACTCTCCCCTAGGACCTAGGGTTTGGTACACAGAACCCAAATCAGGTGTCTCATCCCCCTAATTCAAGCTCCAGGGAACCCAACATCTCCTGGCCTCCATGGGCAGATGAGCTCATGCATACACACAAACACATAACTTTTTAAAGTGAATAATCAAATCTTTAGAAAATAAACACAAAAAAATGTATAAAGAAAGCATGCTATCACTGGGCAGTGGTGGCACATGGGTCCTGATTTATCTTTCTTCTGCCATTCTGGGTTTCTTATGAAATGTACATGAGCCATGCTCCTCCCTTCTCCCACTTTTTATACCACTTTTTATGGCCCCTCTTTAATTTCACTGCACTTCATTTTATTTACAGATGTCTTTCTTTCGAAAGGTCTTTCCATTAATGAGGAGTTCTGCCCCGTCCTGCTCTCTTCCAAAGTCATCCATTGGATCTATCGATAGTCTCTTCCCTTGTTTTTCAAATCTGCTGTCAGTTTTCTATTTTCCAATCCCTGCCAAAACTTTCAAGCTGGAATTCTGCCTCTGCTTGCTCAGTGAGGAGTCCAGTGCTTGAGGCTCTCCCGGCTGTTTTCCATATTTGCGGTTCTGGCCAGTCTGTCGTTACCCACCTTCTCCGTTTGACCTTGCAGTACCATCTGGTGTCTGAAGGATTCGGTAATCTTGGATCATATACTGGGTCATATTTTAAAAAAAAAATTTTTTTTGTAAAACATAGCTTGAGGCTTAGATCGATGCTAATTTCCTCCTGGAAGGATTTTTCACTGCTCAAGGGTAAAGATGGGAAGGGTCCAGGCTTGGAACACTTGTAATTCTGGGTCAGAGCATAAAGTTGAAGGCCTGTGACAGGGTTCAGAAATGTTTGCTGTAGAAACCTAATTACCTGAGTCCGACTCCAGAACCCATGATAAAAGAAGAGAACTGACCCCTGAATGTTGTCATCATATGGTGAGATGCATGGAGTGACATGCACACACCTGCACACATATATGCACACCTCAATCATACACAATAATCATAAGTAAAATCAGAAAGCATTAAGTATCCCAGGAAACCTACATATAGGGAGTTGAATGGAAGTTCGTGGTATGTCCGGGATACTTATAGTTCTTTCAGAGTGACTGCCCTTGATTCTTTAGATCCCATACTCTTATCCTTCGCTGCATCTCCCGAAGTCTCTCTTCTCAGCACTGAATCTAGGGCCTCGAGTGTGCTGGGCAAGCACGTTATCGGTGATATTCAAGGATGGATGCTCCTGGCAGGCCATGGCCACATGGTAAACCCTCACACTCTTCCTCCTTCTTTATTGCTTAAAACACAGTTGTCACTCTTGTGGTCTTTGTTTTCAAAAACTTCTACTTTAGAATAATTTGGGGTTTACAGAGGAGTTTCAAAGATAATGGAGTAAGTCCCTGAATAGCCTTCACTGTCTCTTCTACTGTCAGCAACTTACATAACCAGGAGGTATTTGTCAGAGCCAAGAAATTAACCTTGGTGCACTATTGCTAACTAGACTCCAGATTTTTATAATATTATTTTGCTAGTTTCTTCATTAATAACTTTTCTGTGTTCTGGGATACAATCCAAGGTACCACATGGCATCTAGCTGTTAATGTTCTTAAAAGGAGATTTTTAAAAATATACAGTCATCTTTCATCATTGATAGGACACTGACTTTAGGACACTTGCCCCAGATTTTAAAAAAAAAAAGAATGCCCAAGTCCCTTCTATAAAATGGCATTGTATGTGTGTGAATGTGTGTGTGTGTGTGAGTAACTTGTGTACGTATCATCTATGACTTCAAATACCTACTACAATGTAAATGCTATATCAATAGTTGTTCATATCTATTGTCTAGAGAATAAAGACAAGTTCATTAGAGACACAGCCATCATAGGTCTGAAGACCCAGGCCTGGTGACACAGATTCTTATCAAAGCTATTTGGGAGGCTGAGGCAGGAAGACTGCAAATTTAAGGACTTCTTAGACTATAGAGTGAGTTCAAGGCCAACCTGGGTGACTTAGTGAGACTGAGTCCAAAATAAAATGAAATGAAATGAGGGTTAAGAGTATAATTCAGTGATAGGGTGCTTACCTAACATGTACAGGATCTAAGTCTGGTTCCCTGCAACACACACACACACACACACACACACACACACACACAGTGCTCAGAACCCAGGTGCCGGAGAGACACTAGGGTCTGGGCTGTGTAACGATGGTACCTCGTCACTCTGTCCACATGCATTCAGTATGATACTTAACAGGTGCCAAATTCAAATTTTTCTTTCCCAAAGATTTCTGGACTTAGAAAATTATTGGGGCCAGAGATATAACTCAGCAATCAAGAGCACTCTCTGCTTTTGCAGGGACCCAGGTTCAGCTCACAACCATCTGTAACTGCAGTTCCGGGGGATCCAACATCCTCTTCTGGCCTCCCTAGACACCAGGCATGCATGTGATACACAGACAAACACTCTTACATACTAAATAAAAATAAATAAATCTCTTAAAATTTTTTCATTGGTGCATTGTGTGGGGGCGCACACACATGTGCACACGCATGCATGTGTATAATTTTACTGGGGATCAAACTTAGGTCCTGTACATGTTAGGTAAGGGTGCTATCCCTGAATTACACCTCTAACTGCCATGACATACATAGCATGTGTGTCAGAGGACCCTCTGTGGAGTCAGTTCTCTCCTCCACCTCCCTGTGACTTCTGAGGTGCAGCCTCAGCTCATCAGGTCGGCACGGCCAGTGCCTTCATCCACCAAGCCATCTTGCCAGCATGGAGCTTTCTGGATTTTTCCCCCCTCAAATATTCCCCGTTTGATTTTGTCTGAGTTGCAGATAAGGAATCCACAAGTATAAGGCCAACTGCTTCTCCTTCAGCCAGCTCCTGAGAGAGATGAGCTTTCTGTTCAACCATGGTTACCCTCCCCTCTGCTTCCAGACAATTCTGTTCCTCAGCCTAAAAGCCACTAGGAGTCGACGTGAAAATTTAAATCCATTCTCAGATTTGTTTTTAGTGGCAATTGAAACATTGGATTCTTACCTGCCAGGGTGAGATGAAACTGGCACAGAGCATGGAATATGTATGAGAGAGAATCACACCTGTGTGGTCTAGGCTGTGCTACAACATCCCAGCAGCTGAACACACAAGAATCTCCCTCGCCCACAGGATGTCCGCTGCAGGCCTGGTAGCTAGCTGTCTGGGACAGATTCCTCCAGTTAATGGCTTCCCACGGTCTTTGTTGAGAAAGCATCTTGCCACTCCTGACGTTCCCTCCTGTGGGACAGAGCCCACTGGACTGGTAGCTTTGACCTCTTCCCAAGCCTTCACTGATTTGACTGATGAACACGGAAGGAAATCCAGGCATTATGTCTCGGAGCCTGATTGCTCGTGTTCCTGGGAGCCTGCCCACTGTAGTACATGCTCAGCTTTGTTGTGCCAGGACATTCCATGTGTGTTCTGGGGGATTCAGCCAGGGCTTAGAGACAGAAATGGAACCCTGGTTAGAAGCATAGTTTGCTCTCCAGAGGATCTGGGTTTGAT
This sequence comes from Phodopus roborovskii, assembly GCF_943737965.1. NCBI lineage: Eukaryota > Metazoa > Chordata > Mammalia > Rodentia > Cricetidae > Phodopus > Phodopus roborovskii. The sequence continues at coordinate 18,057,711 of NW_026125052.1, read as the reverse complement.
TTGCAGCCCTCACTATCATCTGTAACTTCAGTTCTAGGGGAATCCAACGCCATCCTCAGGCCTCCTCAGGTACTACACCAACATGGTGCATTGACACTCAGGCAAAACACCCATACACAGGCAATTAAAGACTAAAAATTAGGGGCTAGAGGGATGTTCATCCAGAGGACCTGAGTTCAAGTCCCAGCAACCACATGGCTTCTCAAAACCATCTATAGTGGGACCTGATGGCCTCTCCTGGCATTCAGCCATAATACATGCAGACAGAGTACTCATATACATTCATAAAATAAATATTCTGCTTCTAGGGATTAGAACTTTGAGGTAAAACAGAGTACAAGATGAGTTGAGTGTGTAGGGTCAGAAGGACAGATAAGAACATTAAAGCCATAGCAATGAATTTATGGCAACGTGATTTGTTGAAGCAATGGAAAACACAGATTAACATTCCTCCAATCTCAGAAACAAACAATAAAATAAAGGATGCTTCTCAGAAAAAAATATTAAAAGGTATTATCAAGGACAGTCATTGACCACTCAGGTTGTAAATGAACAGGGCACAGTAGCTGTTGGTCTTTCAATGGTATCAACAGCCTTACCTTTAAAATGGTTAATGGCAAGCCTGTGTGGGTGGAGCCTTTGATGTCAGAGAATTTACAGGTACTAGAACAGCTGGTACAGGAGCAGCCAAATGCTCAACATATGGAAGAATCAACCAGTCCCTGGAATTCCCCTGTATTTTTCATTAAAAAGAAATCTGGAAAATGGAGAACGTTAACAGATTTAAAAAGCCATAAATAAAGTGATTTGACTAATGGACTCTTTACAGCCTGGAATTCCCTTACCTTCTTTATTACCTAAGAGATGGTCTATTGTAGCGATTGATTTTAAAGACTGCTTTTTTAACCATACCCTTATAAGAACAGGCTAGAGAAAAATGCCTCCACAGTGCCTACTTTTAATAATTACTAACCTGTTAAAAGGGACCATTGGAAAATTCTTCCACAAGGAATGTTAAAGAGCCCCATCATGTGTCAATATTTTGTACAACAGCCATTAGAAATAATTCATAAACAGTTCCTCAATCTATAATTTACCATTATATGGTGATATCTTACTGGATGATTCAGATGCAGATACCTTAGGGAAAAGAATGTTTGATCAAGCTCCGGATTACAAATTGCTCAGGACAACTTCAAAGTGGTTAGCTAAGATGGTCCAATATCTTAGACTAGGACTTCAGATAAGCCCTGAACCTTCCTATCACACAGAGACTGAACAACAAATGATACAGGTAGCTCTTCCAAGACTTAACCATTATCCTAATTTTTTCAGGGTCTCCAAAAGATGCTGTCACCCTCAGACAACAAGAAGTAACTTTAAGAACATGATTCCCACATTCCTGAGAGGTGAGGTGGGTGGTATTTGTTGTTTGGTGGGTTGCGGATGTTTCTCATTGTTTAGAGGGATTAATTTCAAATTGGTATTGGTCATAGTCAGGGAGAAAACTAAACAAAGGAGTTTGTATTAAGGGATTTCTTTCTTTTTCTTTCCTCCATCAAGGGAAAAAGATGTGGGATATAAAAATGATAGGATAAAAAAGTAGATATCAAATCTACTTTTAAACTAAAAAGCAACTACTAGTTGCTCAAATATTTTACATTGGTATGGATTTTTGTATGTTTATACAAATTTAAGGTTATTTTTGTTATAACATACTCTTTATGTGTTTCTACTCTTGTTTAAGGTATTGTACCTATGCAGCTCATTTGAAATGTATTAAGTTCTTGTCCTTGAAAGCTATTATTACAAACTGTTTAGGATAATTAATGAATGCAGGTTAGCAGTTAGTAATCTATAATGATCAAGTTTGTATTCATGTTAGGTATGTTTTCGAGGTTAAACAGATATATTTTAGGCAGTGGTCTTCATACACTTCAGAGATGTACAGAATATGCCATTTAAAATGTTTGAAGAATGTAAGGCTGTTCATAACAATAACAGACATATCTGTTCCTGGCAACACCAATCTACTTCAGGGAAGATGATGGGTATCAAAGAACCTCCATGTGGAGTTTGCTTCAACTGCTGACAGTACGCTGTCCAAACTGGACAAGCAAGACACAAAGGAAGTCAACTGCTAAACTTTGCCAAGACCGGGTAGGCCAATCCTTCAATATTCCTGCTTTACAGAAAAATTTGTCTGATATTGTAGGCCTGTAGGCCAGAATGGATGTCCCAGTGTTGCAGAAACTTGGGTGACTGTCCAGGCAGCCAGATGTCTCTGTTTTGGAAATTGCTTGCTCTACACTTCCTGTTTACTCAGGTAATATTTTAATCCTTCTCAGGTCTCCGATGGAGTTGAGGACTAGATAGTTATAGTTACAGTTTTCCTTGTTACCGAAAGACACTGACAAAAGAGATGTAAAGTTTACAAATGTTGAGAGACATAAAAGTTTAAGTTGTTTATCAAGAAAATGTTTTAATGTCTAAAAGGATAATTTTAGATTGGTAATACAAGTTATGATAGAAAGTGGTTTAGGCACAAAATTTTGAACTCACCAAGATAGGATAGACAATGGAGTACTTTCTGCAAAGTTGCCAAATACAGATGGACTGGACATTGTGAATGTAATTCTTACCCGATAATTGTTCTTGTTGTGTATAGTTTTACTCTGTTAGAGTTAACACCTTTCCTTTTTATTTAGACAAGAAGAGGGAAGTGGTGTGTGATGTTTGATGACACTATGAAACCTAACACTGTGTTAGGAAGATCGACTTTGGATCAGGGGGTGGAGCCAGCGACTAGCTGACAGGAATTACCCAGAGAGTATGGGAATATGGGGGAGCCAGTAAGATGGATAGAGAGAGGAACAGGAAGAAAAAGGGAGGGACTTGGAGTTTCATGGTCTCTTTTGGTTTGGGACAGCAAAAGAGAGATGCTCTTTTGCTGGGTCTCCAGCCAAAAAGGAAGGTCATATGGTTGTTTCTTGGCCTGCCTGGGCCAACAGGTTTTTACTGCAACATCTGACTCCTGTGTCTTTATTGGTAAATAGTGCAATAGAGACTTAGTTAAAAACCACATTTGGCCCAAGCAGTGGTAGTGCACACCTTTAATCCCAGCACTCGGGAGGCAGAGACAGGTGGATATCTGTGAGTTCAAGGCCAGCTTGGTCTACAGAGCTAGTTCCAGGACAGCTAGGGCTGTTACACAGAGAAACCCTGTCTCGGAAAAAGAAACAAAAAACAAACAAACAAACAAAAACCCACTACATTTGATGCTGACTGCAGGCTATGGGGCCACAGAGGGTAGTTAAAATATCTGTAGATTCTGGTGTAGCCACTTACCCAGTAGAAAAGCAACAGGAGGTGAGTTCTAAGGCAATTAAAAAAAAAAAAAGGCTAACCCACTATATTCTCAGATCACTGGCTTTCTGAATAAGTATAATCTAACAACATTTAGATTCTTTCCTATAGTATAGAGCATAAACATGTTCTTAAAATACAGAATATAAAATGGACCAGTAAGATGGCTTAGCAGGCAAGGGTGCATGCTGCTAAGTCAGGCAACGTGTGTTCAGTTCTCAAGCAACTCCTGAAAGTTGTCTTTTGGCTGTCACATTTGCTAGCTATGGCACAGGCATGTCCTCTGCGCATGCACACACAAGCTAAATAAACCAATGGGGTGGGGGGGGGGGCTCTGTGTGCTAGAGAGACAGCTCAGTGACTAAGAGCATTTACTGTACTTGTAGAGGGACCAAGCACCCACATCGGGTATGTGAGCCACAACAGCCTGTATACAGCTCCAGTTCCAGGGAGTTTGGTGCCCTCTGGCCTCCAAAAACCACACACACACACACACACACACACACACACACACACACACACACACAGTTGTAAATTAAACGAATCTTTAAAAATAAAAATAAGAACATGAGCCTCTCTATTGCTCTCATCTAGTCAGTCTGAAGTCCGAAGGGCAGGGCCCACACCAGTCCCCACCTACCCTTGTCCACAGTGATCCCTGGCTCAGAAGATGTTCTGTTCCCAAAAGTTCTTTAAATTATTTTTTTATTTTATGTATATGAGTGTTTTGCCATTATGTATGTATGTGTACTATGTGTATGCCTGGTATTCACAGAGGCCAGAAGGGGCATCAGATCTTCTTCTGGCATCAGGATTACAGATGGTTGTGAGCCACGAATTGGGTATTGGGAATCAAGTTCTTAATCCATGAGCCATAGCTCTAGCCCCAAGAAGGTCTGTTTTTTTAACAGTCTCCAGGTCAGCTCCTGGGCTAGATGTGGAGCTGTCAGAGCAGAGGTCAAGGACATTCAAATATGCAGGAAGACAGCATAGAGAGCGAGCCTCAGACCCAGAAACATGTCCTAAACTCCCCTGAAAGGACAATCATAAATCATATGCCTGCTCATATGCTTAATTTTTAAAACTTATAGTATAATACCCCAGCTGTACTAAGGAGAAGAAATAAAAAGAAAACGATTTATTACCAAACAGCACATATTTCAAAATGTCAGGGACCAGGCCCTACGGCCCTAGAAAATATAATGAAGTGTCAAGTGCTTGCCTCCCTTACCATGACAAGTTAGGTACAGGAAACATTTAAAACTAAAAACATGCAGAAAAAGCTAGAGTAGTCCAGAGGTGGTGGCTCTGGCCTTTATTCTAGCACTCAGGAGGTAATGGCAGGCAGATCTCTGTGAGTTCATGACCAGCCTGGTCTACAGAGTAAGTTCCAGAACAGGCTCCAAAGCCTGTTTCAGAAACCCTGTCTGAAAATAGAAAAGCTAGAGTAGACATTAGTGGATGTATGTGTTGCCTGTTTGTTTTTCAGCTGCAATAGCTACCTGCTGGGATAATCTGTACACAAGGGAACTCACATTTCGGGCTGAGATCAGTAGGGTTTCAAGATGAAATGGTCCAGCCCGGTCCAAGCAGGAGTGCCCAGCAATCATGTGGGATCAAGACCTGTGCTGGGAAGATGATGGCTCAGTGTGTAAAGGCTCTTGCAGTCAAACAAGATGACCTGTGATATATTCTGGGAGCCCCCATGGTGGAAGGAGAGAACTGAATCCTGCAAGCTCTCCTCTGCCTTCTATATAGCATGCCATGACATGCATGTGCTCTCACACATACACAAAAAAATTAGTAAATAAAAACAGAACTCTTCACGTCTTCGATTACCAGAGCCACAAGAACAAACTCTCCTTCGACAACCATTCAGCTAATGCTCTAACTACTATCCTCCTCGCCTTCCCTTCTTCTTACACATCTACATTATATAAACACTTGCTTAACCGCTATACAAACTTTGCAAGCAAAAAAAAAAAACCAGCTATTTTGGAAAACAGCTCAGGGCTCCCTCTAGTGTGAGTGTTTGTTCTGGTCTCTTGAAGGATTATGCAAGTCTGAGAAGAGGAAACAAGCCAGGAATTCATTTTTGCAAGCGTCCAGCAAGACAAAAGCCACGGTTCAGGGGACACACCTTTCCATGCTTCTGACCCAAGGCTCCAGCTCAGCTCAGTATGCACCGCTGCCCGATGGCCAAGGGCGGTACTGTGGCCTGGATAGGGGTGCTGTGGGGGGTGGGGTACTGCTGTGCGAAGCTCTGTGCCTTAAAAGTTGTAGAAAGCTGGGCAGTGGTGTCACACGCCTTTAATCCCAGCACTCGGGAGGCAGCTGCAGGCGGATCTCTGTGAGTTCCAGACAAGCGTGTTCTACAAGAGCTAGTTCCAGGACAGCCTCCAAAGCCACAGAGAAACCCTGTCTCGAAAAAACAAAAAACGTGAGAGATCCACAGCCAAACATTAGGTGCAAAGAATGTCCAAGTTGGAGATTTCCATCGGGTCCTTTACCTTGGAGCTCTGAGGACCCCATGGAAAGGAAAAATTACAGGAGCCAGAAGGGTTGGAGAGCATGGCCCTCAGAATCAACTAGCAGAGTTCATAGCAGCTCACAGAGACTGAAGCAGCAGTCATGGAGAGGAGGCTGCATGGGTCTGTGCTAGGTCCTCTGTGTGTATGTTGTAGTTGTACCAAGTCTTATTATAACTTGTTTTGCTATCTTTGCTTGATATCCCTGGGAGGCCTGCTCTTTTCTGAAGGGAAGTGGAGGAGCAGGGGTCTGGGGGAGGGGGAGGGGGAAGTGGGAGGGGTGGGGGAGGGGAAATTGAATTTGGGATGCATAAGTACATTAAAAAAAAAAAAAAAAGTTGTACCAGTGCCACTGAACTCTTTAGCCACGCAGAGAAGTTTATGAATCTCCCTCTCAAAATAATGGTTCATATACATGTGAAACAGGTGCAATGTTTAAAATAAGGCTCACCAGATGGCTCAGGGGGTAAAAAGCACTTTCCACACAAGCCTGGTGACCTCAGTTGGATTCCTAGAAGAAGTGGGCTCTACAAAGTTGTCCTCTGGAAATATAATTTAAAATTTTCAGTAAACTACAAATAGAAGGCTGGAAGGATGGCTCGGCGGTGACAATACCCTGGCTTAATCCTCAGCATTCATATGGCGGCTCACAGCCACCTGTAACTTCAGCTCCTGGAGACCCAGTGCACACACGGTGCATAGACATAAATGCAGGCAAAACATCCATACACATACAAAGTAAAATGAAAAGAGCCGGGGTGGGAGGGAGCGGTGCACGCCTTTAATCCCAGCACTTGGGAGGCAGAGGCAGGTGGATCTCTGTGAGTTAGAAGCTAGCCTGATCTACAAAGCGAGTCCCAGGACAACCAGGGCTACACAGAGAAACCTTGTCATGAAAATAATAATACTAATTAAATGAAATGGAAGTAATAAACTTATACTAAAATACTTAATAGGGAAGTGGTTTTAAACATATCATCAGTGATATACTAGTCAATAAATATGCCTCCATATTTAGTACTTGAATACTCAGACCTAGGGGCAGTTCTAAAAACTAACAACTCTCTAAACAGTGAGCCATATGCGCAATATTTTGAGATATTAGCAAACACTATTGCTCCAGGGTTTGTGATTTTATCGCTAACAGTGGCAGGTTCTACGCACCTCTGGTAATTCTTAATAGAAGGGAAAACAATCTTTCAGAGGTTCCTAAAGGCCGCGATGCTAGTTTTTCCCATCGGAGGCGGCAGACTCCTGAATGGCTCCGGCAGAGCTGTGGTGCTCAGATCCCAGATTTGGGTTAAGCAGGAGCTAGAGTTTTGGAGAAGAGTTCGTGTGGGTCTACAGGCTACAATAACTGACACAAGGGTAGCAGGAGGAAAAGCAGAGGCGCCTCTGAGACTGGACTGGACAAGGCGACTCACGAAGCCCCTCCCCTGCCTTCCTGGTCCCAGGCTGGCTGTTCTGCAGGAAGCTAAAGCCCCGAAAGGCTAAAGGAGTAGGCTATTGCAGGCATCTGCTCCCACGGTGTCCATCACCCACCATGCGGTCTCTGGTCTTGCTGTGGAGTTGCCTGATGCTCCCAGGTGAGGGGGTTGGAAGTGGCGGGATGGAGGGGCCTACAGCTGCCGGCCTGAGCTTGCTCTTTTGGTTTGCACAACTTGAGGAGCTAGCGTGGAGGGAGATGCTTCCACGTTTCAACCCAGCTGAGCCATCCTCAGCCGGGGAGCTCAGACCCAAGGGTGTTCCTCACACATGTGTGTGTGGTCTCTGGGTGGCTGTGCGGGTAGAAAAAGAGTGAAGCCCCTCTGCTCACAAGGACGCACCCACTTACCCTGTTAGCTCAGCTAACTCTGTCGGATTGCTACTAAACTTGCTTCTCTTTCTTTGCTTTCATTTTTTTTTCCTTGCTTTATTTATTTTTAAAACACGTTATTGCTGTCGTATGCATGTATGTGTGTAAGAGAAGGAGGGAGAGGAAGCATGTGTATCGCTCAGCACTTGTGAGGTAAAGGTAGAACTTTTGTGTTCTCTCCTTCCACTGTGGAGTTAGGGAACTCAAACTCGGGTCATCAGGTCTTCACTGCAAGTGCTCTTACTGCTGAACGTGTGTGTGTGTGTGTGTGTGTGTGTGTGTGTGTGTGTGCGTGCGCGCATGCGCACACGCGCAAGCACTCTCCCAAGTAGCTGTGATCACGAGTGCCCACCATGCTGGACTTCCTTTTACCCATTAAGACCTAAATATCGGGATGCATCTTGCAACTGATGTTGGTTGCCCAGTTGGGCATCTTTGGTTTTCCCTTAATAATATATAAAATCAATTCACACTGTGTTTGGAAGTTATTACATGTATCCCTCACGTGTGTCTATGTACTTATGAGCATGCGTTAGTACACAAATGCTATAGCACACATGAAGAGGTCAGTACAACCTCTGGTGGTCTGTTCTCTCCTTGACTCTTAAACTCACATCGACAGGCTTAGCAACAAGTGCCTTTAGCCCTTGAGCCATCTGGCCAGCCTGGCTCATGTCTCTCAAAGGCAATGAAGAAGCTTATTATTCTCTAGAAACAAGAAAACTTAGATGGATTAAGCAACTTGCCCAATGTCACAAAGGTGCTGAATACCAAAGCTGGGGCTCACACTCTGAGCTGTCTGAGTCTAGGGCACTTACTCTATTCCTTTCAATTAATGGGGCTTATGGAAAGAGCGGCATATTTGTCTTAAGGTTCCCCAGAAGGAGAGAGAGCCTCGGGGCTTTTCGGGGCTGCCGCAGTAGGTCTGCAAACCCCCGCCCCCGTGAACTGGAAACTCTGGTCTTGGCCTGGAACTAGGGTCCGTGGAAACCCCATCTCCCTTCATGCTGTGTTTTCAGGGTATGAAGCCCTGAAGGGCCCAAAGGAGATCAGTGGATTTGAAGGTGACAGTGTGTCTCTGCAGTGCACCTATGAGAAGAAGGTGAGGGGAAACAGGAAGTACTGGTGCCGACAGGGTGGACTCGTGCTGTCCCGGTGCTCTGACATTGTCTACTCGAGCCAGAACCAGGAGGTGGCACAGGGCAGGATGTCCATTCGAGACAGCCCCCGACAGCTCTCAATGACCGTGACCATGAGGGACCTTACCCTGAAGGATTCTGGGAAGTACTGGTGCGGGATTGACAGACTGGGTTTTGATGAGTCTTTTGAAGTCTCTCTCATCGTCTTTCCAGGTAATGAATGACTGTCCCCTGCCCCACTGCCTAGGTGACAGGGTATATAAAGGAGACAGGGATGGGCAAGAAAATCTGAGCCATGAATTCAGTTTCCCCTTTACAGAAGGGGGCAGTCAGTACCAACCTCATCAGGCCTCTCCAGGTCTTGGGGAGTCCGTAGGGACATTTGCTGAGCACTGGAGACAACTCAGAGAAGCCTCGGTGTCCCTTTGCTCTGGCAAGTCTCCCTGTTAGGATTTCATAGAGCAAAATTCAAGCACACTTGTCACTCTTGGCCTAGATCTACTGGGATACTACTACAGGATGGGAATAAGATGACTATCAGGGGACAAGGAAGGACCTGCATATTCCCTGTGTCACAAATGCTCCCATAGCCTTCTGAGCTCAGGCCAACCGTTGCTGCATCACCACCCCAGCCTGCAGTGTCCCCAAAGCCATTCGCTGGCCTCACCATGCTCATGGTCTCTCTGGTCACCTTCTGTGGGGAGAACCCAGGGGAGGGAAGCTGGAGGGGCCAGAGGACAGGCAGCCCTGTCTCAGCCAGTGAGAGCTGGGAGGATCTCCATACAACCATTTCACATATGGGCCACAGAGATGCTCCAAGACACTCAGTGACTGGCCTAAGATTGTGGCAGGAAGCAAAGCCAGCAGGATTCGAACCCATATCACTACCACCAAGACAGGCCCAGGAGCCAGGACCAATCCTAAGACCAGGTCTGTCCTTAAAGCCCATTCTCTGTCTCCCCTGGGTCTCAATGACAATTCAGGGAAATGAAAGTAAACTAACCAAACAATAACAGCAGCAGCACCAAAGCATCACTGATGAGGCTGGAGGGTGTGGCTCAGAGGTAGAGCATTGCCTGCTCTAAGGCCTTGGGTTGCATCCCTAATGCTGCAGCAGTAGAACAATAGAGTGGGTTCTCTGATATGGGGAAGGCTTTCTAGTCTCTTCCAGTTCTTACCAGGGCACAGCACCATTTTATTTTATTTTATGCCTAATTGCGATTAGCTCTGTCTCTACTTCACTTAGTTATTTGGCTTTTTAGATGGTGTTTCACTGTGTAGCTCTGTCTGGTCTAGAACTCATAGAGATCCACCTGTCTCTGTCTCCTGGGTGCTAGAACTAAAGTTCTATGCCACCACACCCAGCCTAGTGTTCTCTAGTTTTGAGACTCCTGTGTCTCCTTCCTGCCCTGAGCTCTAATCACCTCTCCCAGGTATGTGATCCATGTATTTTCATCCCTTTCATGTCAGAGCTGGTTGGCTTCTGATGACAGCTCTGCCAATGATGAGGGCTTTTATGTGGGTGCCCCACAGCCACTGGGGACACTGGTCTATAATGTTTACAGGTTTCCATGGTAGCAACACTCCTTCCTCCAAAGCCAGTTTCTATCTGCCAGTCATTTAACAATCAGCTTCCAGAATTCCTGAAAAGTTAACAGGTCAGAGTGAACTAACAGCCTCCAGGGCCAAAGTAGGCTGAGCACACCCACTATGGCATCCTCTATTCCTCATCTCCTGGAGGCCCTAGGGAATGGATAGAGACTTAGAAACACACAAAGTAGAGGCTGCTCTTTATTTACAGAAGATTTAGTCAGCTACTTAGAAGAAGGAAAAAAAAAACACACACACACACAAGTAAACATCAGAGAGTTAGGATCCAGAATGAAGAGCGATCCTGGAATATCCAGGTTGGATGTGGTTAGAAAAGACCAGGGATGCTGGCCCTTGAAGAATCCCAGTCCTGTGGGAGGTCCTGCAAAGCCATAGTTGTAGTCAAAGTGAGCACTAGCCCTCCTGGAGGCAAACGCAAGATATTGGGGTACACAAAGGAAGAGGGCAACTCCTCCACAATTTTGGATCTTAACTTTTGAGCTGATGGTGGGAGAAAGGGAAAGGGATGGGAGTGGGGTGGGGGAGGGGTAGGAGGCGGTGGGGCGGCTTTAGGCAGAGATGTAAGAGAAGGGTTTCACAGAGGAACAATATCTCAAAGACATAGCAGCAGAAAGGGTGACCCCCGAACACAGGGCATCTCTGCATGGTTCAGCTGGTTCCACATGGGGAAAGAGGAAGCTTTGATAGGACGATTTGAAGTCTGAGTTTTAAAGGCCTTGAGAGACACACTAAGTAACACTATGTAATCCACTGACTATTGCCCGAGCAAGAGGCAATAGGATCCAGGTGTATTTCAGAAATGCAGGTGTCCATACAAAGGGTGGCATGAAGGAAGCAGGCTGGGGCCAGGGACACAAAGGACCTGACCCAATGAGAGACCAATATGAGCAGCAGGTAGGGAAGGCCTGGGATCCACTGGGATCTGCCAGTTAATGGCCTCTGATTGGCTGGGAGGAGACCATAAACAGCACTTGTACTGAGGATGAGGGGCCCACTGTGGCAATGTCTACCTCCCCTGAGAGCAGCCTCTCCCTCTCCTCTAGGAAAAAGGGACAGTCCCATCCCCACTGGAACCTGCTGTATTTCTTCCCCCAACCCTCCCTTCCAGCTTCTTACAGCTACAAGGAACCTGCAGCCCAAGGCAAAAGCCTGGCAGACTCAGGTCCCAGAACTGAGTGAGTGAATGGCTTTCCTGTCCCTTCTCCATCTCAGGAGACACACAGTGAGGGCCACCCAGGTGTTCCCAACAACCTCAGAGGCCAGGATGGCTCAGAGGGACTGGGGTACTGGCTCAGGGTCCTGTGGGGAGTGGCTCCAGCTGACCCCAGAGCCCTTCCTCAGGATCTGGGGGCTAGCCAGACATTGACCCTGACATTAGGTCTGCCTTTGCCACTTTTCCCTGCCCTCGGAGGCAGCTGAAGGTTAGGCTTTTCTGGAGCGTAGCCCTCAGGAGGCCAGTGCTGGGCACATGGAGAACTTGCTTTTCGGTCAGAGAAGAGGTGAGCCTGGCCTGAACTAAGGGGAGGGTGAGGAAGGTGACTACGGAGTGGTGTAGGACAGGGCCTGGTGTAGGATAGGGCCATGCATGTGCCTGGCCCAGGGGTCTTCTTGCTCCAGCAGCCTCACGTAGGCCTCTGCTTGTCTTCTGGGGAGTTTTAGTTGAGGATGTCCTGAGAGATTGGGAAGGTTCATGTTCAGAGTCAGTCTTGGGGGGTGCTGCAGGGTCAGGGTAGGTGCTGAGGCTTTGTTTTTGGACTTATAGCTTTTCCTGGTCTCCACCCGACAGTCGCCACAGCCAAGCAGGGGAAGACAGGGGTTAAGGCCCCTGTGTTCACCGGGGCAGCCCCGCCGGCTGGGTCTGCAGGAACCTCCCAGGTCCTCCCAGGAACCTCACCATATGCTGGGAGCTCTCCTCACACAGTGACCCCAGCCTGGTCTGCAGGAACCTTCCCTTCCCCAGGAACCTCTCCTCACACAGCGACCTCTCCTCATGCAGGGAGCTCCCGCCCAGTCATCTGGCTGTCCCCCACCACAGCAAAGGACTCCAAGGCCACCAGGGTCTCCAAGTCCAGGTGAGTCCGGGTGACCCGCGCTCACCCCTCAATGTTAAGACTACTTTCTTCCCTCCAGGTGGTGGCCACAGCCTGTGGCCCAGAAGGCAGATTCCAAGCCTCATTCCCCTCACGGGGATTCTTAGGCAACACACATCCTGCCACCCTAGACACACAGGGCCATCTTCGGCTCAAGCCACCCCAGCCCTAGGGTTTCCCTGTATTCTCTGCCTTGAGCTATGTGCTGCTAGAAAATATGAAAGACTTTCATTAACTTTATTCTCTACAAAGCTGGAGCCCAGCCTGCAGCAAAGGGTCCTGGGACTCTACCTACTCCAAGTTCCTGACTCGCAGGTCAACACTAGCAGGTTCAGACCAGGCTGAAAGTATCTTGAAAGGCTGGGTTACCTCAGGCAGAGCGCACACTGATGGGCTCTGAAACACACTGAATGCCCCTCGTGCCTTCTGATCTCCTTGGGCAACAAGGGACCTGACTGAATCAGGGCACTATGGAACCATCAAACGGTGCTGGTGACACCGCCTTCGGGCCAGTGAGTCTCCCCATTTCTTGCCGGATGTGGAAGAGCAGGCCTGTGAGTCCAACTGCTCAGAAGGCTGAGTTAGGAAGGCCACAATTTCAAGGCCAGGCTGGGTGATTTTGTGAGAGCTTGTCTGAAAATAAAAAGTAGGGCTGGTAAGACAGCTCGGTCGGTACAGTACTTGGCATGCAAGCCTGGTGATCTGGGTTTGGCTCCCAGAACACACAGAAGAGGAGAGAGAGAGAGAGAGAGAGAGAGAGAGAGAGAGAGAGAGAGAGAGAGAGAGAGAGAGAGAGAGAGAGAGAGAGAACAGACTCCACAAAGCTGTTCTCTAACCTCAGTGTACGCACGACGGCTCACTCTCTCTCCCCAAATCATATGCTCAATACTAACACTAATAACAACAAATAATTTCTGAAGTAAGGAGTATAGGACATAAAGCTCAGTAGTGGAGTGACTGCTTAGCATGAATGAGGTCCTAGCACCCCAGTTTTTCCAGCATAACATGGGATCATTCCTGCTTAGTGACTTGTGTAGTTTAGCAGCAAATGTAGCTAGGTACTATGCTAAGATTTATTCTTAGTGAAAGGAGTATTTTATTTGAGATAAAGTCTCTCCTGATCTTCCTGCCGTCACTTTCCATGTGCAAGGATTGAAATCTTGAATCACCTCACCTGGTTTTGAACTCAGTATCTGGTTTTTCTGTTTGTTTGTTTTGTTTTGTTTTTAGTTTTTTTTATAATGTTGATCCATTTTTTATGTGTATTGGTGTTTTTGCTTGCATGTGTATGCCTGTGTAAGGGTATGAGGAGCTATAGTTACAGACAATTGTAAGCTGCCATGTAGATGCTGGGGATTGAACTCAGAACCTCTGGAAGAAAAACCAGTGCCCTTAACCTCTGAGCCATCACTCCAGCTGCTAAGCTCAGTATCTTAAACATCCCACCTTGTTTGATCCCCACAGCCCTGCTTTATGGGAGGTGAAATTGGAGATCTAGAAGGTTGTTAAGTCAAAGTGACATGTCTCTAAAGTGTCAAGACCAGGGTTCAAATCTAGCAAGCCTGGATTCTAGGTCTGAGGACCCTGCCAGTCTTAGCCTGGTTGAATTAGCCATCAGGCTAGAAGCTGACTTTCTCTGCTTATGCATAGGATTCAAGGACATAGCTGGCTGATTGGGTAACAGCCACCAGGCTCCCTTCATCTCTCCTCTAGTGTGTCCATCCCAGTGGTCCGCATGATGGCCCCAGTCTGGGTGCTCTTGTCTCTTCTGCTGGCTGCTGGTCTGATTGCCTTTGGCAGCTACATGCTCCCGCTCCTGTGGAGAAAGAAAGGTAAGTGAAGTGATTGGGGAGGGGGGGAGGCCCATGCATACCTGACATACTTCATCAACCTTGGAAGACCTGCAGGCCTCAGTGGGTCTATCTGACAACCTTACTGTTTGCTGTCTGTACTGGTGTGCCCCTTTAATCCCAGCACTTGGGAGGCAGAGACAGGAGGATCTGAGTTCAAGGCTAGCCTGGTCTACAGAGCCAGGGATGCCCAGAGAAGCCAAGCAAGGTCCTGCATCTCCTCTCCATTTACCTCCTGTGCTGGGGGGGGTACCCCATCTTATAGTGGAGGAAACTGCCTTGCGCTTGCAGGCCTAGGAAATAGTAAAGCCAGGAAGACACCTACAGTGATGTCCCAGAGAAGGTGGGCCTGGGGCCACCCTGGGCCGGCTTCCTACCTTGTCTCTGTGACTCCCAGGAAGAAATCTTAGCTTATTTGTCTCTCCAGGTCCCCTCATAGGAGGCCAGAAGGGAGCACACAGGATGGGAACAGCTATGAAGCCACTTGGCATCCTACCTCTGGAATTGTGGCTCCCTAACAAACAGTAGTGCCCCTCTGGTAGCCTGTGAGAAATGCAGAGTCTCGGAGCTCAATCCCACGGTCTGATTCAGAACCTGTGCGTTAAGAAAACTAACCCTCAGGATATCTGGGGTAGTCGTCTTGAGCACAGAGAAGATTTATCAGTTCGTGTCGACTAGCTATTCGTGGTGAGGACAAAAATGCTCACTCATGGCTAGGAAGTGAAAAGAAGACAGGGTCTTAAGATCCAAGCGTAGATGTCCCCTACACATATTAAGGTTCAAAAAGTGAACACAGTTTCCTCATCCACTTTCTAGTTCACATAGAAATCTCAAATGCCAGCACCTTCCTAAAAGGCTGGGCTAGACCAAGCTTCCTGCTTCAGGGCCTGCCAGCTCCCTCTGGGAATCCCTTATACACAGATACAATGAGCCTGTGCATTCTGGGAATGGCTCAAGTTCTTTATGGCCTCAAGGTTCTCCTGGGTCTCTTTCAGCTTGGCTGGCCACGGAGACACAGCGGAACGAGAAGGTCCACCTCGCAGCCTCGGTAAGGACCCAGGGAGTCAAAGTCTGAGATCACCCCATCTGAAACTGAGGTCAGACTTCAGAGACCATCTGTCTCCCACCCAGAGGCAGAGCTTGCTCCCAGCCTTGAGGGGTCTGTGGGAGTCTCCAGACAGACCCTTTATGGTGTATGCTCAAGGCACAAGCATCATCAGCCCTGATTCACAACTGGTATCAGGTAGGGTCTCAAAGAACCAGGTGGGCATCATTCCACCAGGCGGGTACCCTCCTCCCACACTGCCTAGAATCACGAGACCTCAGTATTGGAGCTAGAAGGATCCACATGGAACCCGGGTCCAGTGTTTATCTAAACTCTGAGCCCATCTCATCTGTCAGCAGCACTGGAGATGGGATCTCCCAGGCTCAGCTTCCAGCCCAACCTTCTAGGGCTGGGGCTGGGGACCCCACTACACACCAGAGTGCAAGGACCCCTCAAACATGACTGCAGTGTGCTTCTACAAATGAAACGGTGGCCCAGAGAGTAGGAGGATCTGGCCCAAAGTCACACAGCAGCGCTACGACTTCTCGATTCTTTTAAGAGGTTTATTTATTTTATTTTACGTATATGAGTGTTTTGCCTGCATGTGTGTCTGTGCCCATGGAGGCCAGAAGAGGTCATTGGATCCCCTGGAACAGGAGTTACAGACAATTGTGAGCCACCAACCATGTGGGTGCTGGGAACCAAATCCAGGTTCCCTACAAGAACAGCCACCCTCTTGACCATTGACCCATCTCTCCAGCCCCAGATTTATCAGTTCTTTATCTCTCAGCACATTGTTTCTGGTCCTCCAGTGATTCCGCTTGAGGTTTGATTGTTCAAGGACCGGGTTGTGAACAATGCACCCAGGGAGCCCATGGCCCCAAAATCCCAATTACTTACACTTCCACTCTTACTCCCCCAAACATGGGGCCAGGAAAGGGGGACCATTATCCCCTTCTTTCCTGGCGCCAATAAAGACAAAAGACTCCAGGCAGATTCCCGGGGGAGGGCTGAGTGAGAATGGGATCTTCTTGAGTTAGGAAGCAGCTGTTGTTGTCTCAGGAAGTGGAACACGGCCAAAAGTGGCTAAGGGGAGTGAGGGAAAAGTCATGGGGAGGGACTGCCACCATAGCCACCCTCAGAGCTCGGCCTTCAGGCAGCATGGCTCCTCACTGCTGCCTCTGTCCTTACACCCTGGGAAGGACAACCTGGGCTTCCAACCTAGGGTGCCCGAGCTCCCCCTGCAGAGGTAGGAAGGGACAAGGAGCGAGCCGGGGCAGTTTGAGCAAGACACTGAGCAGCAGCCACTTTAGGAGGAAGGATAGAAGAGGGGACCTCGAAGGTCAGAGGTCAGAGCCACCAGAAAGAGCACAGGACGCCGAAGAAGACACGTGCTTTTCTTGGTAATGCTTCCCGTTGACTTTTGCAGTCTTCACCAGAGGCTGGGGGGGGGGGGTTTCTTTGCACACATTCACATCAAAGGAGGAAGAGGATGGACACTTGTCCTGTGAGAGCCAAAGGAGCTGGACATGACGGTGGCCCACACCCCTGACACCCAGCACTCAGGAGGCTGAGGGAGGACGCTGTTCAAGGCAAGGCTGGCGTGTACATGGCAGGCAGCCATGAGAGCAGGCTGTGGGGCTTCACCCCTTGCCATTTCTATTGAGGCAGGCAGTATTATGTCCTCCACTTTGTAGACATGGCAACAGAGACCCAAAGAGAGTAATTGAATGCCCACAGTAACGTAGCCTGAGAAAAACAGAACTAGACAAAACTCTCCGAGGCTGGCTGCAGAGCCCTGTGTCTTACATCCTTCCACATTGAAGTGCAAGGGTTGGATAGGAATCCAGAC
The DNA here is from genome assembly GCF_943737965.1 of Phodopus roborovskii. Taxonomy (NCBI): domain Eukaryota; kingdom Metazoa; phylum Chordata; class Mammalia; order Rodentia; family Cricetidae; genus Phodopus; species Phodopus roborovskii. The sequence continues at coordinate 18,040,375 of NW_026125052.1, read as the reverse complement.
ATATGTACTGCCCAAGGCTGGTCCCTCAGACTCCAGAGAAAGAACCATCTTCCATCCCTAAGCGTGAATCTTTAAGGCCCGTGAAAAAGAACAGACAGCCTGCTTGTCCTCTCTGGTTACAAACAAAGAAATAACATTATTAACAAACCATTCCAGAAGTTCCTGTTCACCGGGCAATAAGAGGCTGTCTGGAGACTGAATGCAGCTCACTTGGTAGAGTGCTTGCTTAGCGTGGGTGAAGCAAGCCAGCATAAACTGGGTATGATGGTGCACACCTGTGATGCCAGCCCTCCACAAGGTAGCGACATGAGGGTCAGAAGGAAGTTCAAAATCATCCTTAGCTACATAAAGAAGTCAAAGTCAGCCTAGAAAGCATGAGACCCTGCCTCAGAAAACAAAGCCAGGCATGGTGACACATGCCTTTATTCCCAGTATCCGGGAGGCCCAGGGATCTCTGTGAGTTCAAGGCCAGCCCAGTATACATAGCAAGTTCCAAGTCATTCAGGGTTACATAGCAAGGCCCTGTCTTTATCTGGATTTTATGACCCCGAGGGGGAAAAAAAAAAAAACACATATTCTCACTATAGCTGTGGAAACTGAGCTCCTGAGAGCATCTAGCTTGCCAAGAAAACACCCAAGTGTAGGAAGTCATATGGCTCCAGAACGGTGTCCTTCCTCTCTTGCTCCTCTGGGCTTAACTCCAGGCTGCCTATGCTGCTAAGAATAGGCTATTCTGAGTTCTGAGCACGTCTCTCTTACAGCCACCAGGGAACACCTGGGTGCCTGAAGATGCCATGATCAACCTTGCGGCGCCTCCCGAGTATCTCGGTAACCCTGAGCCCTCTACTGTGCCCTCCACAGAGACCCAGCACCTCAGTCAGGTATGACAGCTCTGGATCCCATGCTATCTAACACCACTGAGATAATGGGGCCGTAGGAGAGGGGACCTCTTTCCCAGCATCTTCTTTGGAAGAAGCTGCACCCCCACATCTGTCCAAGTAGCCTATCAAAGCCGTAATAAGCCTAGGTCATTTCACCCAAGTCCAAACTTCACATTCTCCTCTTCCCTGTTTCTTTTCTTTTCTTCTTTTTTTTTTTTTTTTTTTTTTTTATTTTTATTTATTTGTTGGCTTTTTTTTTTTTTTTTTTTTTTTTTTTTTTTTGATTTTGTTTGTTTTTCAAGTCCTGGCTGTACTGGAACTTGCTTGTAGACCAAGCTGGCCTTGAACTCACTGAGATCTTCCTACCTCTACCTCCCAAGTGCTGGGATTAGAGGCGTGCACCACCACTGCTCCGCTCAGAAAATCCTTTAATAGCATATTGGGCGTCGGTTCGTCTGTTTAAAGAGCTCTCATCTGAGCTGAGCGTTGTGGTGCCTGCTTGTGATCCTAACATTTGTGAGTCCTGTGGTCAGAGCGAGGAGCTGGGGGATTAGAAGCCAGCCTGTACGGATTCAGGCATTATGTTGGCCTGCCCCTGTCACCTGGCAGAAAGCACTCAGGCAGTACCCTGGTCAGCACGCAGGTGTAAAGGACCCCTTTAAAAGAAAGACCCTGCCCAGTTTTCCCCTGGGGCCGACAGGACTCTTCTGTCTCCCTCTTCTGTCCTATCTGTCTCTCTTTACCTCTTTTCTCTTTTCTTCTCCCCTTTCCCTTTCTAATGAAACTTCTCACTAAAGCCGTCTGCCTGGCATGTTTGTCCCTTTGCCTCGGTCACCCTCACCTGCCATGGAATCCGCTCATGCTTTACCATAGCACAGCCTACTTGGTGAGACCCTGTCTCACAAAAGCACACACAACAGACAGGAGATGAGATGGGGTGGGGGGTGGGGGCTCTGCTAGGGTGGAGAGCTCACCAGCACCAGGTTCTGCTTTTCAACCTCACCATCATCTCTTCAGACTACAGAGGAAGAGGCAGCCCCTCCCCTGGACGCTGAGGAGGACAGGACGGCAGCCCCTCCCCTGCAGATATCTGCAGAGGAGCTGGCCTTCTCGGAATTCATTTCTGTTTGACGGCAGAATGTCCTGTGGTCAGGCATTGTAAAGCTGAATGGCTGAGTTTGTATGAATTCCGGGGCTCTGCTCACACCTCATACTCCAGGGCTCTGTCCCTTCCTCCAGGCCCCCTTCTTGTGTGTTCCAGAATGTCAAAGAAGTGTCTGTGGGCCCTGGAGCCCAGGGTGGTATTTAACAATTCCAGCCTGAGGCCAGGACTTCCTCCAGTGTGTTCTAATCCCTAGGAAGAGTGTGGAGCTGTGGACCTTCACCAGGGCCTGGCAAGGCTCAGAAGATGACAGCTAAGTTTGCATGGGCTTCAGGAAATTCCCTAGGCATGGGTGCCCAAAAATGGTCCTGCCTCCCATCCCCCGCAGATCCCACCTTCTCCTCCCTCCAATTCTCCTGCGCCAGGTGCTGTGGAGGAGACAACATAAAACACCTGCATCCTGGCCCTTCAGAAAAATATTAAAACAGAATTCCCAAGCCCCACACCAAACTTTCTCTGGGGCAAGGCCCTGAACTTCACAGCTCTGACCCAGTATCCCTACACTTGGACCCAATGGATCCTCAGCTCCCTCTTGCTTGGAGAGCCTTCCTTCTCTCTCACAGTGGGGTCTCCTACATGCTCTCTAGAGCTCTGCCCATGGCACCATGGCCACAGCAGGGGCTTCCTGATGCCTCCCTGATCAGGTACACAGTGGAGGTGATGGAGGCTGCTGGCCCAGGCATTGGTTGCCTTTCCATTCTCCATCCTCACGGCCCTGTATCGGGCACTGGAAGAACATTGGAGGAAGGTTCTTTATTGTCCCTGTTCAGAAGGGTTACTACTCCATGGGCTCTGGAGGCTAGGGGAGGAGGAAACCAGTGTGGGGAGGGGTATGAGGAAGAAACTAGACTACAGTACTAGAGGGTAATGCTAAATCCAGGCCAGCTGGATAAGGGAAAGATAGACTGGCTCAACCATTTTCCCCCCATTTCTCTGTTTTGTTCTGAAAAATGACCCAGCATATAAAACATAGCCAATGTTTTAAGGTCACCTATAATCTTACCAAGCCCTGTTGACACCCTGGCCACACTCGGCTGGATCTCTCTCCTTTCCCCTTCATGTATTTTGTGGTTGCTCATTTCACTGCACGATGCCCTTCCCTCGTTATCCCACTGGAAGCATTCCTTCCGTGTCCTACCAACCTCTTACAATAAACTGTTTCTCAGCTGTGCAGTATTTCAGCATATGGGTGTGCTTCTGTTTAGCCAACCGGATTTGCATGTGTGGGAACATGTGATCCTGAGGAAAAGAGTGTTTTCTTTCTATCCTTCCTTTTCCTACTCGTCCCTGTTCTCCAGGCCCTTTGCTTCTCCCGCTTCCCCTCTCTCCTCTTCTAACCTCTCCTGGAGGGACAACTTGGTAGGTAAAGCATTTGCTGTGCAAGCAAGAGTTCAGGTCCCTTGTAAAAGGATCATTGCGAGTCTGTACCCCAGTGCTGGAGTGGAAGGAAGATGCTGAAATCCAGGAACATGTTAGCCAAAACATCAACCTCTAGATTCAGTGACAGAGCATCTCAAAATCATTGCACACAGCCTCAGAGAATCTGCAGTGGTAATGGTGGGGTGGTGTACCACGATTCCTTCCTAAGAGACTCCAGGTGGAAAGGATGTTGAGCCTCTAGACCACACATACCTCTGTGGTGGCATCATCTGGGGCATGTGATGCTGTTGCTGCTGCTGCTGCTGTGGTTGTTGTTGTAGGAACCTAAAGAGTAAACTTCTGTGTCATCTACTCTCAGGTGAGCACCTAGAACCCATGAGCTTTATCACTGAGAGACCGTGGCACTTTTACAGAGGATGAAGCCAAGGTCTAGGGAGGCAGGGGCATCTGCTAAAGGCTGCACAAGTCCCTCGTGGAGTCATGTAGCTTGGCCAAGGAAACCCTGAGTCCTTTGTACCCCTGATGTTCACCAGTTCCCAGGCATAAGCACTTAGATATAGCACAGAGAGGCAAGATGGGGGAGGAAGATGCCATGGTCACTCCATCTTCCATTGGAGAATTATTGTTAGGTTTCAAACCCATGACAAATGGCTATGGTACCCATTTAACGTATCAAGGCAGACACTGGTCCCCAGGTTCTCCCTGTCTCCCTCAGTCTCTACCAGTTGTTACAGGGCCCTTCTGGCTGGCACACCCAGCCCCCTACCCTGAACTCTCCAACCCAGGAGGCTGAGCTGCTTTTCCCTATATAATCCAGCCATCTTAGTTACCTGATCTCTTTGTATTTTGGGCTTCCTGGCTGCTACACCTGGTTCTCTCTCTTGCCTCCCCACCTCCCCATGGCACAGCTCAATCTGATCATGTCCATTCAGACTGTCCCTGGTGTCTCCTGTCCCTGCCTCAGGCTACCTATGCTGCTTTCCCACATGTCTACAATAAACCTTCTCCTCCACTACACCTAGAAAGTCATGTTATTTTGGTTTCCTTTTTTTCTTTTCTTTTTTTAAATTCAAGTATCTGTGCTGTATTCCCTAACCTTCACCTTCTCCCAAAACTGTCTAGTCAGACCCCCCCAATCAAAGACCAACAGAGCCCAGAAACATCTGCTTTCACATTTAATCAAAGGAAAAGAAAGAAAACTTGAGAATTAAGATGGCTGGCAGAGGGAACCAAAGGAAGGGCAATGGGACTGAGTGTGGACCGTGGGGGCAGGGTCCTCCTTCTCCTGAGGTTCAGGGAGAGAGGGCGGGATGGAGGGAAGGAGGGATGAGGGAGAGAGGGCAGAGTCACAAACCCAGCTTGGTGGGTACCAACATGCTCTAACTCAGCCCTGTGCCAGGTGAGCTGAGAAGGCTCAGGGCCTCTATTCCCATCTGACCAGCACTTGGAAGGGGTATAGAGCCAGGCTCAGTGGGAGAGGTAGGAGGCTGTTCAGAGAGGAGGGGCCCAGCCCTGCCCCTTGCACGTTACTAGGAAAGATGTGAGGATTGCTACTTCACTGGGTATCCAGAGAGAAAGACTGGTACCAACTCTCCAGCGTGGTGCCCACTACATCTCTGTTAGGCTATGGTCTTTTGGTCACAGGACTTTGTGGGTTAATCAAGGGGGATCAGGGACAGCTCTGATCCTACACTCATCCTCGGGGGCAGGGGAGGAAGAAAGTAAGCAGGGAAACATACTATTTCTCTCCCGCTACCAGTCGCCGTAGGCTAAGTAAGGGTCAGGGTCACAGCAAGATGCTGAACTGAAGCAAAGGACAGTGACTGAAGGGAAGAGGACCGCACAGGGTGTGTGCAGGGCTATGCAAATGAGCAGCGGCCAGGCCCACCACCAGTTCCATTTGCACATCCCATGCCAGTGCAAATGAGGGTTCTAATATAATAAATATATTTCTAGCATTTATAATAAATATTCTGTTTCTTCTCCCTCCCTCCCCTAGGAAATGGGCACACAGTGGTTCAGAGCCAGCATGGGCTGACACTGCAGCAAAAACGGACACTCAGGAGAACTGGGAGGCACAGGGAGAGGGTGCCAGGGGTCCCCAAGAGGACAGGGGCCCCTCAAGAAGGAGTAGGGATGAGATGTCTCCAGATGCCAAGGACAGAGTTCTTAAAAGGGTTATCCTATTTTACAAAATCACCCTACCCAAGGACTAAAGGATAGAGGACAATGGGACAGTAGAGGAAGGTTCTGGGTCTGGGATAGGGGCTTTTAAGAAATGGGGGGGGGGGCTGAGGGGAACCCATAAAAGGGACCTCGAAGAGCCTCCTCCAAGAGACAGCAATCCTCTGCCTCCCCTCAGACCAACCAAACCTATGCATGTGCACGAACAACACACACACACCAAGGCCAGAAACAGGGACCAGCACCACGGCAGTCAGAAGCACAGACTGTGAGCCAGTGGCATCCCTGGAGTTGAGTGGCAAGTGCTGCTAAAGCTAATCTGTTTCCAAGCCAGGTCTCACAGTCTCCTCACCCCTCCTTAGGCCCAATCACGGCAGCCCTAACGCTAGGGGGCCACCTAGATCTAGGGAGAGAAAAGCCCGAAGCAAACAAAGCCTGGCGTGGGCTGGGAAGCCTGGAGTACTTTGGGTTCCAGCAATGGAGAGTTCAGTGCTCTAGACCCTATTCCCAACCTGGGGCTAAGCCTGCTGCCACTGCTCTTGCACTCACTGTTCGCGGAGCAGGGCTTATAAAAGAGGGGCACATTAAGAAAGTCTGTGGAGAGACTTTGGCAGTGAGAAGCTAGAAATGAGGGAGGGACCAGGCTATGTTTGCTCCTCGAGGAGCTGAGATCTGTCACCAGATGGGGCTCCCCCAGCATCTAAAATGGTTCCACTGCTCAGGTCTGTCTAGCTACCAGTGGCCTTAGTACCTGGCCACTTGAGAACAGCCCAGGGCTGTCCCAAGGATTATAGTAAGGGATGGGAGGAGCCAGGGGACAGGGTGGGTGTGGCCAGCCCAGAGGAGTGAAGGCTGACAGGGTCCTAGACCTACTGACAACAAGGGCCCAGCAGCTCTGCTCTTCCCTGGCCTGAGCATTACAGGAGTGACTCCGAGATGCTCCTGGACACAGCATGGTCCATACAGAGGGATGTCTGGTGGCCAGTGGACATTGGGAGTGGGCAGCACCTGGGTATAGAGGTACCCTATGAACACCCACCTCCCTGGTAGTACACACCTCTGTACTGAAGCCTGCTGGGAACTGTGATCCAGGGAAAAGCAGAGATGGGGGTGAAGATCATTATCAGGGTAGGGGAATGCCACAGGTGGGGTGAAGGATGGATTCCCGAGCAGGCAGGGAACAAGGCTCAGTACACCCAGCTGACGGGCACCCACTGGGGCTCTGTTCGAAGCTTTTCCATGGCAGCCTGAAGCTCACGAAAGGTCCTCTCGAGGTTGCTGTTGACCAGGCTGAGGTCGAAGTAGTGCCCATATCCCCTCTGGATTCGGCTGCTCTCCTCCACTGTCCGCCTCAGATCTGCCTCCTGTCCCACACAAGGGGCTTCAGTGAGTGCCTCCAGCTCAATTCCATCACTAGAGAGATCTACAACCTGCATACCTCACCCCACAGCCCAGCCACAGTGGTAGAGATTCCCTGTGCCCCCCCCACAAGGCTGTGCTCCTGCACCTAGCCAGGATGGATGATGGATGCATTGAAGGATGGGAAGGAAGGAAAGAAGGAAGGAAGGGAGGGAGGGATGAAGGAAGGAGAGAGGGAAGGAGGGAGGGAGAGGGATAGGAAAGAAGGAAGGGAGAGAGAGAAGAAGGAAGGGGGGGAGGAAGGAAAGAAAGAAGGAAGGAAAGAAGGAAGGACACACATAGCACTAACCATTAAGCTACCCATTAAGGCTCTTCATTACAGCTCCACAAGGGAGGACCAATTTTCTCCCATTAATAACACAAAGCTCAGATACAAAGAGGTCACAGTGAGGCGATGGCTCAGGGATCTGCTTGACTCTGGCCAGTGTACCCTTTAGTCTGGCCAAGCCCCTTTACTATAGCTATGAGAACTTACCGGGACCAGGACAATGCCACAAACAAACAAGCTAATTCCACCCCAGACCTAAAAGAAGCTAGCTGGGAACAGGGGAAGGAAGTGGACAACTGACATACGGAGCTGAGGGCAGCCATGTCCCAAACGCTCCGGCTGCATTTGTTGCCAGGGCCATGGTGCCCAGAGCTGGCATCAGGTCATCAGAGGATGCAAGCCCAACCCAGACCGTCTCTGTGGAACAGAGGAGCTGTTGTAGCAGGCATGGGGCAGGCAGGGAGCATTCAGCTCACAGCTCAGCAAATGCTATTCCTGAGGAAATACTGTAGCAACAACGTTCAAGTTTCCTCCAGAAGCTTCCATTGGCCATCTCTGTCCCACAGATCTTCTACTAGGCTTCTGAAGAGTGTGACACATAGTAGGCCTCGAGTCAAAGCTCTGTGTCCCTGGCTCTGTCTGGGGCACTGCATTCCTCTCTCAAACCTTCCTCTCTTCACATGCACAAATCATTGACCCAAAGTCCTACCTCTCTGGGCTCCACTACCCCAGGCAACTAGCAAACCCTCCCACCGCTACTCAGATCCCCTTACCGTCAGCTGTTTAGTGGACACTCCGCTCTCAAGCGCAGCCCGGTTCATGGCTCGCAGGGTCTCAAAGTCAGGGGCCTCAATGAATACCACATAAGGGACAAACTCAGCTGTCCTCAGGACCTTCACCGCCTGCAGGGAAAGAGGAGGCTGGGAGAACATCTTCACATGCACTAGGAACAGGAAGGGTGTGGGGGTGACAGGGTGGGCACTCAAGATTTGATGCTTGGGGTGCCTGGGGTTCTGGGACCTGGGTCCTGAGAATGACCAGTATCTGGAGACTAACTGAAAAAGGCTTGGAGAGGAATCCAGGAAGCTGGAAAAGGGCTGGGTCCCTAGCAATAGTCGAGGGGAGCGTGAACTCTAGGAGTCATACAGGGGTTGCTCAGGGGAGCAGAGTGTGGTAGAGGACAGTGATAAGCACGAAAGGGAAGGGCTAGACAGTACCTGGGGGTTGACATCCAGCACGCACACCTTGCCGGAGGCAACCACGCCCCGGATGGAGTCGATACGTGTGCCGTACAGGTTGCCCTCATACTCGCCATGTTCCAGGTAGCGCCCAGCACGGATGTCGGCCTCCATCTCCCCACGAGACACAAAACTATAGCCCTGACCTTCCCTCTCTGAGTCCTTGGGCCTCCGGGATGTGTCTGGAGGGGAAGCATGGGTGATCAGTGAGTCAAGCCACCCCACCTCAAACATGCATATGTGGGCATAGCCTGCCCTCCATCTTCTCAGAACTCATGTCTTTATGCACACCTACCCTCACCTTCACCACTGGCATGCATGTGCACACACAGGTACACAAACACACACAAGACACTTGTCTGGGAGGACCCTCAGAGAACAGCTTGCCCAATCCCATATACACTGACAGCAGAGGCTCAGGGAGGGCGATGAGCAGCCCAAAGCCACACAGTAAGGGGCAAGAAATCTGTGCTTACCATTCTCGCTCCTGCCTCTAGCAACCACCATTACCACCTTGACCTCCTGCCGTCCCATCACTTAGATTAGAAGCCTTGTCTGCCATAGGCCACACGCAGCTCAACCCTGTTTCACCAGATCCCACAGTAGATACTCAATTTTTTTTAACCTTTTTTTTTTGCAAGTAAAACTTGAGAGAAGAAAGCCCCTTTCGCCAAATCCTGAGCCTGCAGTTCCCCTTATTCACCCACAGAGGGCGCACACCACACAGCTCTCCCCGCCAAAGGAACCACCTGACCTGGTGTCCCTGAAGATGCTCACTCTGCTCAGTGCTGCTCAGCACCTCTCTGCCACCATTCCTCCGTTCTCCTATCCCCACACCCACCTACCCTCGCACCTCCCGCTCCCTGGCCCCCACTCACAGGGCACTGTGGTGCCGTAGCGGTCTGGATTCCACAGAATAAGCTTGTTTTTCAGGCTGCGCCGGCCTACACCCTGAGCGCCAATCAGCACCAGGGTTTTCCGGCGGAATGGGGGCATGCGGGCCACTTCCTCATAAATGAGCAGCTCGTGGCGGTCAAACTCTGGGCACAGAGAGATGGCACTGTTCACCAGGCTGCCCATGGGGGAGGGAAAGGGGTCTCAGAATGCATCAGGGGTAAATGTGCTTGAGGCCTGGGAAGTAGAGGTATCGGGCCGGCCTAGGAACGAGGTTGGCAGTACCTGAGACAGAGTAGACCCACAGGTCACTTGTGAGGAAGGGACAGGAATTACTACCCACCTGCATTCTTGGTAGTCAAATACATCATTCGCTTCTTTTTCTTTCCTGAAAGGCTGCCACATAGGGTCCCTGGCCACAAGGAAACAATCGAGTAAGCAAATTGGGTCATGCTGGGTCTTAAATTGGGGCCTTAGGTGGGGGAGAAGGGCTCCTACCTGAGGTCGGGGTCAGTTCCAGGTCCCGCTTGACAAATGCTTTCCGCTTCTCCTCCAGCAACTGGCTGGGGATGAGCCCAGCACTTCCCCCTTCTACATGGCATGCCTGAAACGGCACATGCCAAAGACCTACCTGGGTAAGAGGGCCCTTCACCCCACCTCTTCTGCCCATCACCATACTTGGAGACACTGTAGGCGCGCCCAGGGCTCACCTGCCACCAATTGGCGTCATCTTGGTTTACAATCTGGAGCAAGTCACCAGCGTTGAAGCGCAGGCCTGCTTCCTTGCAGGGGATAAGACTGTCTCGGGCAGGGTCATAATCGAAGTGGCATTTAACAAATACCTGAGTCCAGGGATTTGGGAAGAGTCAAGGGAATGAACAGAGAGCATGTCCATTCTCTTGCTTGGCAGACAGCACTCCCCTCCCTGCCCCTCTCCCTCTGTGAAGGAGTGATGCCTCCAGGCCTGCCTACCCTGCCCTCCTGGTACTCCCCTTGGCAACTGGAATGAAGAGATTTAGATTTAGCAACTGAGAAACTGCCCAAGGCTGGGTGGGGCCCCAAGAAAAAGGAAGCAGACGCCCAGGAGGGGTCACTGGCACCAAACCCTGTATTCTCCCTTCCACCCTCCAGAACAGAGCCCCAAGAGTACACAAGCCAAAGGGAAGGTTGAGGAGAACAACGTCACAATCCACCAATTAGGAAGCAGCTCCCAGGGCAGGTAACAATCCCACCTTACACCGGCCTGCAGGGTGAGGTCTTTGCACTCACACATTGGTTCAAAGACCACAAAGATCACTGCATCTCTTTACACATTCAGGACACTTAACACAATCTCTTGCACACTCCTAGCCATAGAAGCTCACACATCCCTTACATATGTGCATAAATGCCTACACGTAAGACCAGTCAATGTGTGCTTGCCTATGCGACACACCTGCAAGCTGTGTGGCTGTAAGAGAGCCTGGAGAGCCTGCTGTCTCTTTTTCCTCAGAGTGCAACAGCTCCAGGAGACCTGGGAGCTACAGCTAAGAGGCCCAGCCATCTCTAAGGCCTTGAGCTGGGTAGGGTTCGGGGAGACAGACCCACCTGTCGGGGCAGGTGGGGTTCCTGGTAGCTGGGCAGGATCTTGAGGATGACGCTGCCACTGGCGCTGCGCAGGAGTTCCTGTAGTGCCCGGGGATCACTGCCCACCGGCTGCCCATTCACCTCTTTGATGATGTCACCAACGTGCAGCAGGCCTTGCTGAGCCACCATGCCTCCATGCAGAATGCGAGCAATCACCAACTCGCCACCCTCCACTCTGAATGTCACGCCCTGAGTGATGAGAGGAGTGGATGGCCCTCCCATTCCTGTCCCTGTCCCCACCCTCATACCCACTGAAAAAGTCTCCTATTTTTGTCTCAGTTCTTCACTGGAGGGGACCCTGAGGGAAAGTGTGTGTGTGTGTGTGTGTGTGTGTGTGTGTCCGCGCGCGCAAGCTCACATTCATGCATAGCTCCTAAGTCCATGCAGGCCCTCCCTTGGGCTGACCTAGGCCTAGTCTTCAACTCCCACCTGCCCTTTCTCCTTTCCCATTGGTTACTCTCTGTCCCCTCCCCCACCAGTGTGATTGATCCTCACCAGATGTTCTCCAGCTGTTTTGCGGATGCCCACCATGCGCACAGCATCAGGAGGTACTGGCTGATTGCTGAAGGTGGGATCTAGACCTGGGCTGGGGGGCGGTGTCTCATAGGTCTTTGAGGCCACTGAGTCATGAGTCTCCAGAAGGGACTGAAAAGGAATGGGAAGAGAAGGGGCAATGAGGAAATGCCTCGTGGTGGCTTCCCAACCAGGTTCCAACAGCAAACTGCCACCCCCACTCACCACCTTCCCACCCCCACCCCGCGGCAGCCAACAGCCAGGAACCTGGAAGTGAGGCTCCTGGAGGATGCGAGTCAGCTCCGCTGCAGTGCTGCTCTGCTCTGCCAGCTGCGCCAGGTCCCGGAGGATTTCCTGCACCAGCTCCAGGTTGTTATCCCTAACAGCCTCCAGCTTCGTCTCCTCCAGACGCTCGTGGGCCTGGGGCAGTACAGGTGAGATCAGCCAGACCCAGGAGTCCAGGGATACCGAAGAGCTCTCCTCCTCTGGCTCCAAGGCCCTAATCCTTAAACCCCATTCACAACATCACTCTGAGTCCCACCGGCTACACAACACACACACACACACACACACACTCGTGAGTAGTTTGTTTTCCTTTCTCCAGCAAGTGATGAGTACAACTCTGTATATGGGGGCTGGAGAGATGGCTCAGCAGTTAAGAGCACTGGCTGCTCCGGGGTTCAATTCCCAGGGCCCATATGACAGCTCGCAACTGTCTGTAGCTCCAAGATCTGACACCCTCACACAGGCATACATGCAGGCTAAACACCTGCACTAAAAATAAATAAATTAGTTTTTAAAAAGACTCAGTTTATGGATGGAACAATCCTAAAGAAAGACTTCTGTTTCCATTCTCTCAACTCACACGGTCACCAAAAATCATCTTCCAAGATAATGTAAGTATATGGGGTCAACACTGTGGTCCTGATGGGATCTTAGACATCCTGTATCCCAAGATCAGAAAGCCATGGAGGTAAAGTAACTTCCCCAGGGGCTTGAACCTGGGTCTCTAGGCTCACTGTTTCTTTTGCAGAAGGGGCAAGCAATCAATTCATGGGACCAGCAAGATGACTCATCCCGTATGCTTGTTACTCAAGCCTGCCAGCCTGAGTTTGTTCCCTGGGACCCACATGAAGGTGGAGGAGAGAAATAACTTCATAAAGTTGTCCTCTGACCTCCCTGCACAAACTATAGCACGTGTACCCACACACTCACATCATGTAAACACCATGTTTTTAAAATATATCTCTTTAAAGGTTTGGGGGGTGGCATTCCCCTTTAATTCCAGAACTTGGGAGACACAGGCAGGCAGATCTGTGTCTGAGGCCAGCCTGGTCTTCATACCCAGTTCCAGGACGGCCAGGACTACACAGAGAAACCCTTTCTCAACCCCCAACCCCCAAGAACCAAAGAAATCAATGCCAGAAGAGAGCCTTGCATCTATTTGTTGCTTTATTAACTCTGGGTTCCATAGCTAAGGACTCTGATAAGGAGGGTTATGTTGGGTAATGAAGCAGTGCCATTTGGGGACCTACATGAATGCACTCTTCCCGCTGCTCATTTGAAAAATAGCCACAGACACAAGTCACTACATCCCAAAGTGTAAGAGCATCCTCCATTCTATACACCATTGTGTTATTAGCACACACAAAAATGTAATGTAGTTACGTATGGCAATGTTATCTAATAACCCACACTCATTGTTTGATACTATCCTGAAAGTACCCTTTGTAATTCTATTTTTCTGGTCCAAGATCCTACAGAGGATTGTGTGCTGCTTTTGCTCAGCAAGTATGCTTATTCTCCTTTAATCTAGAAAGACTTTTCAGACTTTTAAAGCATCTGGGCAAAGGAGATGGTAGCACACACTTTTAGTCCAGCACTCAGGAGGTAGCTGGATCTCTGTGAGTTGGAGGCCAGTCTGGTCTACAGAGTGAGTTTCAGTCTTTCTTTTTATGTTTTGGTCTGTGTTTGTTTTGAGACAGGCTTTCTCTGTATTGCTTTTGAGCCCATCCTGGAACTTGCTCCATAGGCCAGGCTGATTTCAAACTCACAGAGATCTGTCTGCCTCTGCCTCTGCCTCCGGAATGCTGGTATTAAAGACGTGTGCTACCACTGCCGGACCTCAGATTGAGTTCCAGGACAGCCAAGCTACACAGAGAATGTTGTGGAATATTATTTTAAGATGAGTTAGATTTGTTTATGCTGTGGAACATTTGCTTAATGATGCAAAGATGTGTTGCATTCTTTTATGTTGTGTTACTGCGAAGCTGTGTTATTCTGACTGTATAAAACACAGTCTGATTGGTCTAATAAAGAGCTGAACAGCCAATAGCCAGGCAGGAGAAAGGATAGGCAGGGCTGGCAGGCAGAGAGTATAAATAGGAGGATAAATTTGGGGAAAAAAGAATCAAAAAGAAAGAGAGAGGACACCAGGAACTAGCCACCCAGCTACAATGAACCACAGAGTAAGAAGAAAAGATACAGAAATAGAGAAAGGTAAAAGCCCAGAGGCAAAAGGTAGACAAGATAATTTAAGAAAAGCTGGCTAGAAACAAGCCAAGCTAAGGCCAGGCATTCATAAGAAAGAATCAGCTTCCGTGTGTTTATTTTGGAGCTGGGTGGCAGGTACCCAAAGAGTAAAGAGTAAAAATAACCAACAACAGAGGAACTCTGTTTTGAAAAATTAGACATTGGGTGGTGGTGGTGCACACCTTTAGTGCCAGCACTCAGGAGGCAGAGGCAATTGGATCTCTGTGAGTTTGAGGCCAGTCTGGTCTACAGAGTGAGTTCTAGGACAGGCTCCAAAGCTACAGAAAATCTGTCTCAAAAAACCAAAAGGAAGAAAGAAAAAGAAAAGAAAACCCGAGGAAGCAGGATGTCTGAGAAGTGGCTCAGCCACTGGGCCACAGCTGGATGCATCTGGGTTTTTTTTCAAGGCTAGACTTGGTTAATCGTTTTGGTGGGAATTTTATGTGGGGGAGCTGTATCTTTTCTGTGCTTTAAGACTGTGTGGCTGTCCTGCTCCCCAGTGATCCTTCTCCAGTGGATCTGGCATCCACTCAGGAGCCTTGCCTGAATGTGTTATCCTGTTTGAATCTGCTCAGCATCGAGTGTCCCTTCCGCATTTTCACTGGCATTCTACTGAGAGAGACAGCTTTCCTAGGGTTCTCAACCTCCCTAATGCTATGACCCTTTAATACAGTTCTTCATTTTGTGGTGACCCCAGATCCCATGTGAATGCTGGGTTGGCAGCAGATGGTCTGTCATCCAAGCCTTGAAAGAGCCTTAGAACAAACTGACAAGTCTGCAAGTTCTAGGTTTCCTTGAGAGACCCGGCCTCAATGAGTAAGGAGAGAGAGCAATCGAGAACAATTCCCAACTTCAACCTTGGGCTTCCACACACATGTGTATGTGTACCTACCCACACATGTGTGCCAACAAACATGTTAATCATGCATGAACACACTGAGAAGAAAAAAGGCTTTTCCTTTCTCCCTCCAACCCTTTCTTTCTCCTCCTTTCTCTAGGTATTGCTATGAACTGTTTTTTGGTCTATTGATAGTTTTATTTAAATATAGCCCTTCTCACTTGCCTACATGCTGTCATAGACAATTTTGAGATTTTTTTTTGTTGTTGTTGTTTATTACTTTGGGTTTTTTTGTTGTTGTTTGAGGTTTGCTTGTTTGTTTGTTTGTTGGTATTTTTGAGACAGGGTTTCTCTCTGTAACAGTAGTTCTGGCTGTCCAGGAACTCCAATATGCCTGCCTCTGCCTCTTAAGTGCGAGGATTAAAGGCAGCTGCCATGTCCACCATTACCACCTAGCTGACAGTTTATACTCTATTGAGACAGAGTTCTACCTGCCTCTGACCCCAAGTCGTGAGCCACTATATCCAGCTTGAACTAAAAAAAAAAAAAAAAAAAAAAATCAATGTAAGCATTTTAACTTAAGTATTATTTTGGTACATTTTTCGGCTATAACCAAAAATCACATGAGTCTGAGGGTTAGGAATGTATGTCATGTATGTCAGAGACAGCACAACACATGCTTGGAATGTGCAAGACCCATCAACAACAAAACCACCTTGATACAGAGTAACTGAGAAACAATACAAAGTTATTTCTTACAGCCTTGCATGCCAGGAAGTCAGAGGCCAAAAAGGCTTGAAGTCATGCTAATTCTCTCCTGCTGCCTATAAAGTTGCTAATCTCATTGAGAAGGGTCCACTCTCCTGAGTTAATCCCTTCTAAAGGACACACCTGTTAATACAATCACATTAAAGGTTCTGTGATTTTTTTTGGAGGAGACATGAGCAATCAAATCATGCATCCTATATCACAGTGTCTAGTTGGAATACTATAAGCAAAAGTTTCTTAACTTATTACCATTTCTGTACAATCATCAAAAGGTGATATCTGAATAGATGCTTTATTTCCCCTTAAATTTGGGCTATGTTTTTTTCCATTTAATTTTCAATTTGTACATTGATACAGCTCAAATTTCAAGACCACACTAAAAAATAAACTCAAAGTCCTAGTTCCATCCCTTCCCACCGACCCTGTAACCTAATTATATGCACACCCAGAAGGGATTATGTTCTTTCCACAAGACTAAACTGTTTATTTCTTCTTTGTTGTGGGATAATCTTTTTGTACACTCTGTAAATATATGTCTATGGGTTTTTTTTCCCCTCATCTGCCTAAGTCATCAATTGTTTTAATAAAGAGCTGAATGGCTAATAGCTAGACAGGAAAGACTAGGTGGGACTCCCGGGCAGAGAAAAGAACTCAGGTTTAGAATCTGGCATGACCAGGGAGACAGGGAGGGAATTGGACATACAGAACACAGGAAAGGTAAAAAGCCAGTGGCAGAAAGCAGATTAAAAGGCTAATTTAAGTTATAAGAGCTAGTTGGGAACAACCCTAAGCTAAAGGCCTAGCTTTCATAATTATAAGTCTGTGTCATTATTTGGGGGCTGACAGTCCAAAGAAAGTCCAACAAGAAAGACTTCATACATGCCTTTTTATATTACTTTTGGTTTTTTGAGACAGGTTTCCCTGTGTAACAGTCCTGGCTGTCCTGGAACTTGCTCTGTAGACCAGGCTGGTCTCACAGAGCTCTGCCTGCCTCTGCCTCCCAAGCATTGGGATTCAAGGCATGTGTTACCACTGCCTGACATATTTCTCTTTCTTTTATTTTCTTTTTTGTTTGTTTGTTTGGGATTTTGATTTTAGATTTTACTCATTCTTTATTTTATGTGTATGGGTGCTTTGCCTGTAAGTATGCCTGTGCACCATGTACATGCCAGTGCCCATAGAGTCCAGAAAAGGGCATCAGATCCCCTGGAACTGCAGTTACAGACAGTTGTGAGCGGCCATTAAGAAAAACATCGCTCAAGAGAAAGATGCCATGAGGCAGGGTTCAAGAAGAAGGGTTTTGTTTTTGTTTTGGGAGAGTTAATTAGGAAAAGTGACCATAAAAAGGGAAAGGGGGTGGGGAGAGATTGGCCTCTGGAGAGAGCAGCAGGAGAGAGAAGAGAGGAAAGAGGGGAGGGGTGGAACAGAGAGGAAGAGAGAGAGGGACAGGAGGTGGGCAGGGCCCTTTTCAAAAGGAACATAGTGAATGTGCACAGGTGGTGCTCTTAGTGGCTGCAGCTGAGGGCGTATCCTGTTAGAACCTCAAGGACAGGCTAGTACAGATGCCTGAATAACAATGTGGGTACTGGAACCAAACCCGGGTCCTCTAGAAGAGCAGCCAGTGCTCTTAACTTGTGAGCCATCTCTCCTGCCCTGTTTGTTGGGGTTGTTTGTTTGAAACAGGGTCTCACTATGTAGCCAAGGCTAGCCTGAACTTGCTACATGAACTAGCAGAGATCCTCTTCTTGCCTCTGCCTCCCAAGTGCTGGGATTAAAGGCAAGCATCGCCACACCTGGCTGTTATCTGAGTTTCCAACATAACAGTCCTCTCTAGATACCACCCCACACAACAAATGTAGATCCCCTTCTATTGCTATTGTTTTTATTTTGTTTTTTGTTTTTTTTTTTTTTTAATGACTACAAGACTCTACTGCACACCAGGCTCTGAATATTCACATAGTTTCTCGTATTTTACTATTGCAATAAGACTGTGGTAAATAACCATGGCATACTGCTCTCTATCTGTGGAGATCCTGCACACATTGTTAGAAGTCTAGCTGGTTCAAGCAGATGTCTTAGATACCATGGAGCTGCACCCAACTTCCTCTGCCTCCAGCGTCTCCAAACTCCTCCCAGTACTAACCAAATTTCTGAATGCCTGCCAGTCAATCCAATGAGAAATGATCTATCAGTGGGGCTTAATTTGCATGCTGCTTATTATGGGTGCAGCCAAGCATCTCTTCGTATGTTTAAGACCATCTGGGTATCTTGTGTGAACTGTCTGTTCATTTCTTTTGCCAATTTTTCTATTTGATTTTTTCCTTTTCCCATTTTTAAATGTTCTCTCTATATTGAGAAGATTAGCCCTTTATTTGTGACATCTTTCGCAAATCATTTTCCCCTAGCTCGTCATTTATCTTTGGATTCTGCTTATAGCAGTTTTGCCTTGCAAAAAGATATATATTTAATATGGCTGAATTTACTAATCCTTCATGCATCTGAATTTTGAGGCTGGGGGAGTTATTCCTATATGCAAATCTGTTTTCTTCTAGGGTTTCACATTTAGGTCTCTGATCTGCTTGGAGTTTATTCTGATGTGTGGTGTGAATTGTGGATACACCTTTAGTGGCTTCAAAAGTGACTGCCAGGATGCCTCGATGCTGCTCATTAAAACTGCACAATAGGAGGCTGGGAGGTGACTATCAGTGGAGTTCCTGCTTTGCAAGCATGAGGACCTGAAGTCAGATGCCCAAGACAGATGTTAAAAGGTGGAATCGGGGTATGCCAGTGATACCAGCAGGTGGAGCAGGGATGAAATGAAGAGGTAGCAAGAGGATACAGAGATTCCTGCAGTTCACTGGCTAGTCAGTCTGGCCAGACTGATGAGCTTTGGTATCTGTAAGAGACCCTGTCTAAAAAAGCAAAAGTTGGAGAGGTGGCTCAAAAGCAGTTAAATGCACTGGCTGCTCTTGCAGAGGACCCTGGTTGGTTCCTAGCATCTACATGGTGGCTCCTGATTGCTTCTAAATCCAGTTTCAGGAGGTCCAATGCTTTCTTCCTCTAGCTCCTTGGGCACCAGATATGAATATGTTGCATGTACACACACACACACACACACACACACACACACACACACTAAATAAATAAATAAATAAATAAAATGTATCTTTACGATTATAAAGGTGAAGAGAGACCAAGAAAAGACACAAGACATCAACCCCTGGCCTTACACCCATGCTCAAAGTCACAAATATAAGTACATATACCAGCCAGGCAGTGGAGGTGAACACTCTTAGTCCCAGCCCTTGGAAGGCAGAGGCAGGCAGATCTCTGTGAGTTCAAGGCTAGCATGGTCTATATAGCTAGTTCTAGGACAGGCAAGTCTACACAAAGAAACCCTGTTTCTAAAAACAACAACAAAAAGTATACACACACATAAACAGAATAATACACAAATGACACATAAATTATTGTTTCATTTTTTATGTATAATAGTAGTGTTAGAACTTTAAAAAAAAAAATCTTCAGCTAAGCATGTGGGCACACATCTTTAATCCCAGCACCCAAGAGGCAGAGGCAGGCCGATCTTTGAGTTCAAGGCCAGCCTGTTCTACAGAGCAAGTTCCAGGACAGAAACCCTGTTGTGTGCTTTGGGGGAGGAGGGCGGGGGCGGGGAGAGAAAGGCAAAGGAGAAAAGAAGGAAGAGAATCTTATCTGTGATATGCATACTGAAATGCCTATCGATAAAGCTGATTACATCTGGGGTTTGTTTCAGGAGAGAGGGAAGCAGGTGTTAAGTGTGGATGAAGCAAGATTGTAAATTACCACATATTGAAGAGGACTGAGTGATGGATGATGGCTCTGGGTACATTTTTTTTTTTTTTTTTTTTTAATTCCACAGTGTTTTCTAAGCCTACAAGATAGGCGAAGTTTTGTTTGGTTGTTTTGGGGGTGAAGCTCCCAATATGTCTCCGCGCTGCTATCAAATCCTCATCCTCATATGATTCTCCCACCTCAGTTTCCTAAATCCTGGGATTATAGGCATGCATGAGTCAGCCAGCAAACCCAGCTTTACACAGGGAGATTTTAATTTTTTATTTTACTACATTTTACTTATTGAGGGAAGCATGCCACAGAATGCATGCAAAGGTCGGGAGACAATTGTCTGGAATCAGTCTTCTGAAATGAGACCTTAGTAACATCTCATAGACACACAATGAGGAATGAAGAAGACAGACCCAATGCCTGGTGTACAACAGGTCCTTTCCCCGTTCTCTTTCCCAAACAGGACAGGGACAGCATCCAGCATGGCCACCTAAACTGTCCATCTTTCTCTTGGCTTGCCAATGTTCCTGTTAAGGGGGAATAGGCCATTGACAGGACACAAGAATCTTACACAGGGACAGAAACAAGCCTCTAAGGGGCAGCACCTGCCAGAGCAGTCTACGGAGCCTGAGAGAGACAGAAACTTGCCTGGCTCTGGGTCACTTCTGTGCCAGAGGCCAGTGCTGGGAATATGAATTGCAAGAAAGCACAAAGGTATTGGGGTACCAGGACTGTGAGTACCGCAGCCCAATTGCAGCTTTTTGGCTATTGGGATCCAGCTCTGACCCGGAGATCTGTCTTTGTCTTGGGCTCCTAAGAAGTTGCTCCTTTGGGCTGTAGTGCCTTCTGCTGTGTGGATGGAGGCAGGACAAAGCAGCTGAAGACACTAACTTGATCAAGAAGGGAGCCAGGCACCTCCAAAGCAACTCCCCTTCCTTCTTGGACATAATGACTATGGTAGCTGAACCTTGGTGGTCAGCTTGACTACATCTATGGTCAATCAAAGCTTAAGCAGCTGTGATGGATTTTCTTGATTAGATCATTCAGCGTGGGAAGACCCACCCTAAATCTAGACCGCATCTCCTGGTGGCAGCTCACAGAAGAGGATGTGGGAGGAAGAAGCCTTCACTTTTTTGCCTGTTTGCCTTCACTCTTGGCAAGTCCATCTACCATGTTGCTGAGGCATTCCTTCGATGGTGTTAAACCCTGCTTCTCCAGGATTCCCATGCAGACCTGTAGGGATAGCTCACCTTGCCAGTGAACTTGTTGTAGTGGCCACACCCTTTGGGCATGGTTTCAGGTGGATGGGACATGACCCTGTTAAGGTAGAGGAGTGTCAGGCTTACGCTCTCGGGTCACAGAGAGCATCAGAAGGGCAGAGACTGCATCTTCTGGAGCAGGAAGACCGTGGCAGTTATTTACTATTATCTGTGTAAACTGTTCCCCAGTAAAACACCCATTTATCTTTTATCTCGGGTCTGGTGAACTCATTTAAACCCTGACTTCATAGATTGAAGACCATCAGCTCTCAAGGAATTCCCTAGGACTCCAGCACAAGGTTGAAATAGATGAGTCATCCTGTCTTATGGACCGAATTACTGGATTCTTTAACTTTCCATCAGGAACCAGTCATTGTAAGCCACTAACTACTCTAATAAATCATGTGCATGTGGGTGTATGATTTATATATTCATTCTACCAGTTTTGTAGTTTGATTCCTAAGAACTCTGACTAACGCAATGGCCCCTGATCCCATCAAAGGCTGTTCCACCTGTATTCTTATGGCTTCGGCCTGGACTCTTACCCATAGGCAGTCCCAAGCTCATCTTCTGCAGCCTAGAGAAATCTCTGATTAGGGAACCATTAAACACAAACCAAACATTTTGGAGGGCTGAGAAGAACAGCTGGCTCACCAGTGCTGAACACATCATAATTGCCAACTTCTGGAGGCCTTAGGAGTTCAGCATTAGCTTCACAATGCTGAGTTCATGATGTGTTTTCATAATTGGTTTAAGCCCAGTGGCTTGGGAGTTAATTGACAACATTCTCTGTCTAATCACAGGCTTCACCCACTGCATCTCCAGTGCTGGCATTCATGATTCCCTGGCTTCCTGTTTAAGTTTTATTACATCTGTATGGATTCTACACAGTCCTAAAGGGAATGCAACTGTAGCTATTTTTACCTTTAAAAACAGAGAATCATGCTATCTTTGTAAAACCCTAGGGGATCATGCTATCTTTGTAAAACCCTAGGGGATCATGCTATCTTTGTAAAACCCTAGGGACCCAGTTTGGGACTTTGAGTTTACTTACTAAGTGAAAATTTACTTTCCCTACCATTTTTACTCAGTTAATCTTTTACTAGGACTGATTTTTAAACTTTGTATGTATTAGTATTTTGCCTTCATGCATTTATGTATACCATGTTTGTGCCTGGTCCTAAGGTGACCAGATAAAAGTGTTGAGTAGCCTGGAGGTACACATGGTTGTGAACTGTCATATGGACTCTAGGGACCAAACCAGGGTCCTCTGCAAGAGCAGCAAGTGCTCTTAACTGCTGAGCCATCTCCTCAAACCCACAAGACTTCTTATTTTCTGTAGAAGTGATTGATACATATACAATTATCAGAAGCACTGGACCTGGGATCCAGGATAGTGATTTGAATGTCCATACATGTAACCACATGTATCATTCTGATCTCAAAATCATCCTCAACATGACCTGGGATGTAGCTCAGTTAATAGAGTGCTTGCCCAGCATGAAGGAAGCCATGTGGATCCTGAGCATAACATAACAAGGCACAATGGTGCATGCCTATAATCCCAGCACTGGGAAGGTCGAAGCAGGAATTCAAAGTCATCCTCTGTGACACAGTGAAGTCAAGGTCCAGCCTGGGCTATGTAAGACTGTAACCCTCACACATACCCTCAATGCAGGATCTAGAAACTGGGGGCCAGAGACATGGCCAGTTGACAGTAGAAGAAACACTAGTATCCTGGTTCTGCCAACTTCTGAGCCAGAGCCAACAACAGACTGCGAGCGCAGAGCTGCCATAGCCATCTCCCTGCCAAACTCTCCCACCCTCTCACTCCAAGTGTTCTGATCTTGGCAAAGGCCAGAATTCTCCTTTGAACTCTGGGCTCATGACTAAACTTGGTAACTGAAGCAAGTGCCAGAAAGCAGTGTTCGTTCCAGAACTCTTCAATCAAGGTTTAGCAGAAGTGATTTGCTTTGGCTACTGGGACATTTGCAAACGTCATGCAGACAAGCAGAGGTGTGTGATCTGGAATTTGTCTTCCCTCCATCAAGAAATCACCATGTAGGGAAGACGGGACCACCCTCCTACAGGCTGAGAAACTATATGGAGAGAGATACAGTCATCTCAAGCATTGCAGCCTTTTGAGCTGAGACAACAGTCATGGGAGAGGTCATCTTAGATCACCCAGCTCACCCAGGCCAGAAGAGCCACCCAACTTGCCCACAAAACCACGAGGACTAAACCACAGCACATCGAGTAGTTTGGGATGTAGCAAAAGCTAACTGGTTTGCCGAGCTCTCCGTTGCCACACCTTCCCCTCACCACACACACCGTTGTCAAGGCTCCGACCTTATTGGCTTTGCTGCACCCTCACTTGCTCAGCCAGCTCATCCACTGCAGCCTAACCACAGAACAAAGCCTCCTGAGGAACATCAGGCTGATGGCTAAGACTACACCACAGGAACACTTCCACATCCGTAACCACCCGCCACAACCATTGACTTTCTTACCAAACAGGTGTCATTCTCCTCACTTCTCAGAAGAAACAACGGATGTCCACAGAGGTCAACAGACCACTACACCACAGGTTTTGAACCTGAAAGGCCTCCCACAGGCTCACGGTGGAGCCTTTAGGAGGTAGACCTACCTACCTATCCTACAGAAGTAAGACACTGGAATGGTCCATTGAAAGTTAGAGCCCAGTCCCTAGTTTCTAGCTGCTCTCTAGCTCCTGGTCCACGGTGACATGATGAGCTTCCATCACATGCTCTCACTTGCCGGGAACTCGGCCATGCCATCCCTGCCAGAATAAACACTGCCCAGAACCCATGAGTGAGAACCACTGTGACACCCCAAAAGCCAGCCGGGGTCTGCTCTTTGTTTGTCATCATGGATTCCTTCAAATACCACTTCCCATGCCTCCCTGCAGGCAGGTGAGCCTGCTGTCAGCAACGTTACTGGTTTCTAAATGGCCTTAGCCTTGAATTTCTCACCTTAGCATTGGCTGCCATATAAGCACCTGTTGCTAGGTCCATGTCAGCCCTCCCAGGTGTCAGCCACCTCTATCTACAGCCAACCCTTGGGTTTCTGAGCTGCCTGCCAAGCTTGCCCTCAGAACCTTTCATTCTCTGGGGTTGCTCCCTCAGGCACCCCATCCTTGGCCCCAACTCTGTCCATCTCAGAGCCTCCCATATGTCTGCCATATCTTCAGAGACGAGAGTCAAGCCCAACTCCTCAAAGGCAGAGTACTAACTACTACAAACACTTTAACCTGAAGCCACCAGGGGTTCTGGACTACTTCTTTCAGGAGAACCAAGATTTTTCAGCTGGATCTTTAACCAAAGTGTTTTTTCTATTGGTTGACAAATTCATCCATGGCTATATAATCATTAACACTGATAAGAAGTGGGTCCCATTTCCCACAGCAATGGAAAGTGAAGAGAGGGGCTGTGTTGATTTTTGATGAGCAATGGTGCTCCACAGCTAATGATCAGCCACACAGAGGTGGGAGGGGTTTACTATTCTGAAGTCCTTCTGGGAGATTCTTTCCCCAGAAAGAATTTGTCCCAGAACCAGATGAGAGAAGTCACTGGATGCCCTTAGCATACTATCCTCTCAGGCGAGGTGGGCTTCAGAATTAAACAAGTGTCCTCACTATCTTCAAGAGAGTTCTCTGCATTGAGAATCATGCCCAGAATTTTCTGGAAGGACAATCTGACCTGTTTATGCTCCAAACATTTCTAGAGGAAGGACTCTACTTACAGTATGATTCAGTACATCGTTAACTTATCAACAAAGCTGTATGTGAGCATTGTGGGACCTACTAAGGGGAAGTCAGAGTTCATCTGCTGTTATCCCGGTGCATGCTGGGTGCATCCAGTAGATATCTGTCGAATAGATGAGTGGAAGGGGGAAAGAATGAATGAGGGAATGAGGGAATGAATGAGTGACAGAACCAGCAATCCCTCTCTGGGAATCTGTCACGTGCTTGGGCAAGGCCATCGGCTAATGTTACTAAGGGAAGCCACACATTGGGAAAAGCTGGGTACCACCCAGCCCTGAGTCTGTGACCCACAGAAGATGTGACTTAACCCACACAACTCTGAATCCACCTTTGGAAGGTTATGGACATAGAGGCTCAAAAATGCATGCATTCCGCACTTCCACTGCCAAGTGCACCCCAGAGAAAACGTCACATCTATGCATAAACACATGGATAGAAGGACATTCACAACAGTGCTGTCCTCTTCAGGGCAAAATCTGCAGCGCCACCCTTTCTCTCAGAAGCGGAACTACTAAACTGCACGTGACACATACCACAATTGGTGCACAATAGTTCAAATTAATCTCACCATCTTTACCTACACTTAGATCAATAACTTTGCTCCCTATGTGAACGAGAAACCTCAAAGGCAGAAGCACATTATACTACCGTTCCATTTATGGGAAACTTAAAGGCATGTATGACAAGGGCATATTGTTAGTGACTAAACCCGTATATAGACAAGGACAGCAAGCATTCTGGGAAATGGCATCACCAGTGTTTATTTACTCTTGGGAAGGGACAACAGTAGAAATTAGGAAGGGGGGTAAGTGAATTGTAATATACAATGTTTTTACTTTTTGAAAGGAACAAGGAAGAGCTAGAGAGAGCGCTCAGCAGTTAAGAGCACTTTTTGCTTCTGAGGGAGCCGAGTTCATTTCCCAGCACCTACATCAAATGGTTCACCAACCCCTGGAACTCCAGCTCCAGGCGATCTAATGCCCTCTTCTGGCCACTGTGGATACTCACATGTAGCATATATTCACACAAACACACATACATATTAAAATATACACATATATTTGTATGGGCTTTAAAAGGAAAGCATAAGTTTAATAAAATAAGCAGTCTCGGTATTAATGTTATGGAAATGGGTGTTTGGGGAGTGTTTACAATTATTTTCTTCAACCCTTTCTATTTAATCCACTCAACAAAATATTCTGCAAAAGCCAATTATGTGGCAAACACTGTTTTAGGCTCTGAAGACACAGCGGCCATCCAGGAAGATGGAGCTTCCTGCCAGCCTGTGGCTTATGTGCTCAACATTCAAAACAAATAATTCCTCCCTCATCTTCTCTTTTAAGAGACAGGTCTCACTGTGTTGCCCAGGCTTGCCCAGGATAGCTCAAGCTATCCTCCTGCCTCAGTCTCCAGAGTAGCTAGCACCACAGGCATGCATGCTTCTCGCTTTAAATTTTGAAAAAAAGTGTCATCTTCAATGACCAAGGAAAACACACACACACACACACACACACACACACTGCATTTCTCTTGTTCCAACCATGTTTTCTCTTCCCCAGAATTTCTCAAACTTTTTAATCATCTGCTCTTTGTGTGTGTGTGTGTGTGTGTGTGTGTGTGTGTGTGTGTGTGTTGATTGTTTTTTAGCATTTTTCTTTGCTTTGAGTGTTTTCCTTTTGTGGTTTCTGGAGACAGTATTTCACACAGCCCAGAATGACCTCCAGTTCTGAAACTGACCTCAAACTCCTGCTGCCCCTGCCTCTACACCTCAGTGCTGGGATTAAAGAGACAGGTCATCATGCTTGGCTCTTGTTTTGTTCTTTACAGGGCTTTACTATGTCGCCCAAAATCATAGTTCTCCTGCCTCAGATTCTCATGTACAGTGACAAGAATGTATGCCGGGTGTGTCCCTGGAACACAGCCTCTCTCCTTCCAGCAGAACCTAAGTGCCTCCACACCCTACACCAAGGCTACCACCATCCTATGACAAAGTCCCCACAAGGCCCTATAGAAAACCCCCCATCTGGGGCTGGAGACAGCTCAGTTGGTAAAGAGCTTACTGTATAAGCATGGGGTCCTATGTTTGGGTCTCCAGCACCCAAGTAAAAGCTAGGCTGTGAAGGGCCCCCAGATTTGCTGTTCAATCAGTCTATTCTATTGGTGACCTCCAAGTTCAGTGAGAGATTCTGTCTCAAAAAATAGGGTAGAAAAGTGATGAAGACACCCAACTTCAATCTCTGAGTTACACACACACACACACTCACTCACATGCACACATGTGCATACACACACCACACACTCACATGCACACATGTACATACACACATATATGTGTGCACATGGGCACACACACATGCACACAAAAGACAAAGGAAAACCCCACCCTCTCTACTGCCTCTCCGTCCTGTCGGCCTCCCAGCCATTCCCTCCTGAAAGCCCTGCTGACTGCCTTGCTCTGTCACCTGCCATTGCCTCTGATTCCCAGGTGCATGCAGCCATGGCCACCCTCACTGCAGTCCTCCCCTCCAGGACCTCTTTAACATCCCTGACGTCTGTAGCAGCCACACCCTGTATGGACATGCCATCCCCCAGAACTGCCATCCTAGGTAATATTTCATTCCTCCTTCCCTCTCTGACCTTGGCCTTCTCTTCCATCTCTAAACCCTCACCACTCCACAGCCGTCATGCAGCCTCAAAGAGACCCCAACCTTCACCTGGGTTTTCTCCCTGACTCTTTGCTTCCTCCCAGCCTGGGCCCTGGAAGTCAACTGCCCAAGTCAGTCTCAGGCTTCATTCATGGTTCTACCTACACCTGAGCCCTGGATCTTCCCCTTTGCCGAGTTGTCCCACCCTGGGAAATCAGTGATTCTCTCCCCTTCAGTGATTGGTCAAACTTTTCCTTGACCCTTAGATCCTAGGAGAGGAATGCCTGCCTTTACTGAGATTTCCCAGCCTGCAGGCTGACTTCCCAGCATGCCCAGCCCTGCCTCTAGCCCAGCCCAGCCCAGGAGCACCTCCTTCCCCCACAGGAGAAGGAGGTTGTACTCTCTGCTAAAGTCAACAGCAGCCTCCTCCACTTGGTCCCCAGTATGTCCCTCCCCATGCCTTCTCAGCACCAGGCTCTAACTACCACGTGGCCTTTAACTGATCTCTGAAACCCTTCGTTTGATCCAGAGAGGGCGCTCCTAAACACCTACATCTCTGTCCCTTCTTGCCTAACATGTACAAAGCTTGCTTGGTACTTGAGGGGCAATATCTGAGCCCCCAGCGTGATCCCCAGGGCCCTTCACAACCTGCCACCACCTTCACAGCTCGCTCTCCTGGTCTGGCACCTGAGGCCCCAGCTTCACACTTCCAACTACCTCTCACTTTGATGTTTCAGCAGCTCAAGCTGTCTTGTCACCTGAGATGCCTGCCCCTCTCTGCACCCTCCAGATTCATACTAGCCCTCCCTCCAAGAGGCCTCCTCTGCCCCCACAGGCTCAAGTAGACACCTGTCCTCTACGAAAGACAGGGTTTCTCTGCGTAGCTTTGTAGACCAGGCTGGTCTCGAACTCACAGAGATCAGTCTGCCTCTGCCTCCCGAGTGCTGGGATTAAAGGCATGAGCCACCACCACCCAGCCCATTACAAAATTCTTATAATTTTCTGTTACTGGGTGTGTCTCCCACTTGCCACACATGCACAAACACCCAAAGACAGAGAAGTGGGCAGTGGGCAGAACCAATCCGCAGAATGCAACCCACAGGCAAGCTCTTCTGTCTGATGCTCCCCCTGCCACCCCTCACCAGCCAGGTGCAGCCAGGAGCCACAGACGCTCCTCTGCCTGCTCCCTCAGATTCGTCACCCAGGCTTCCACCCCCTTGCAGGTGGCTCCTTTTGCCACATACCCCAATCCCAGGGTCCCCCTGAGGCTCCCGGGCACACCACCCACCTCCCCATTACACCATACCTTGGCCAGGGATCTGACTATGGGACTTTCCATAATGCCTCGAAGGAAGATCAGGTCCAGTTCGGCAGCGCCAGTGGCATTGGGAAGGGATCCCAGGTTGTCCAAGACCTGCTGCATGGCTGGGGGAGGGGCAGTGAGACACTGAGTGTCAGTGGGCACAGAACTCCAGCACACACCCTCCCATCTGCAGACCCACAGCAGTCACCCAACAGCACTGTCTACTCTCCTCTCACAGAGGGCCTTGTGTCTCAGACAGAGATCCCAGGGGCAGGCAGCAGTTTTTAATAACCTTTTTTCCCTTTCCCAGATTCTGCCCAGCACCAAAGTACCAGACTTCCCACTCAACCTCTACCTGGGCCAAAGCATGAGGACTCAGCCACCTGTAGCTGGCAGGCTCAAGGGTAAGACAGTGCTTGGAGCAGGTCCCTGAGTCCAAGCAGGGTCAAGCAGCACCAGTCGGAGCTATATACCACTAGCTTAGCGTAATACTGCGCAAGTCCTGTCCCAAGCTCAGACAAACATCATTCTTTAGAAATTGATGCATGATGAAAAGTCAAAACTGAAGCCTGGAATGCGAGCAGGGGTTGAAGGAACAAGCACTCAGGGATGGCTGTGGGTACCAAGGGCAGAGGTTAAAAGCCACATCGCCCCAGGAACGAGCACTCTCAGTCTAGGTTGAGATGTGACCAAGGACATCAGTACACCTGAAAATGGCCTCTGGGGCATGGGTCTGTATTCACTCCCCAGTGAGAGTGGGAGGGAGCTCCAGGGGTGGAAGGAAGAAAAAAAGCATTGTGCCCAGCTGGGAGCAAAGATGGGCAGGGGGTATCATTACTCTACCACCCACGCCTACATCTGCATAACAGCATCCAGCCCTGGAGGAGGGGGGAGTGGGGAAACAGGCTCCCTGGCACCTCTCAACCCTCTCCTCAGAGCTCCCCTCCTCCAAAGAGTGAGGGTGGGCCGGAGGGGACCCTAAAACTGGAGCTTGGAGAGGATGGCTTAGGACTCTGAGCCCCCATTTCTTTCCCCATCTTCTCCATAAACAATAGCCAAGTCTGCCTCCAGACCCTTCCTTTCCAGGCCTAGACGTCTCAAGGACCAGAGACTTACAAGGTCTTCTTGGCTTTCAAAGAAGCCAAGTCAAAGCCCTTCCCATTCTGCCAGATGTCCACGGTGCTGCTCACCGACTCCCCAGGGGAGTTGGTGGGAACTGAACAGGGGTGGGGAGAGTGATGCCCTGTGCCAGATCAGCTCTTCTGCCTGACAGGCATCCAGATCTCCCCTAAGGGCGCCGCTGCCCAGGTGCTCCAGAGCCCACTATGGGAGGGTCAGTTAAAGGGTGAATACCCTGGCCTCTCCACCCCACTTCTTCCTACCTTCCCTACAGAGCTCTGCCTCTTCAGATGATCCCAGGGAAATCCCCTCCAAGGAAGCCCCACTGTCTGGGCTACAGGCCATGGCGACCTCTTGGCAATCCTGGAACAGTCTCCCCGAGGTCGGCGCCTTCCCAGCCAGACGCGGGCTGAGCTAAAGAAGGCGGGACTCTCGGAGCGCTGCAGGATCAGCCAATAGCAAGGCTCCGCCTCCTGGACCGCCTTGTTGATTGGCCAAAGCCTGCCTGCTGGTGAGGAGGGGGCGGTAATGGGTGGGAGGAGGGAGGTGGCAGGAGAGAGTCATCCTAAACTGGCCTCATCCCTGTCACTGTCACCGCTGCAGGTAGGCAGGTGGCAATGAAATCGGGTTTGCCAGACTGAGGTAAGTCCCTCAGGACTGGGGCCTCCCTCTCGGCCAGTGCAGAAATCCCGGGTGGCCGACAGAACTTGACTCCCATCTTGCCTTTGCACCCCTCTGTCCCTCCCTCCTCTACTTCATCCAGTGCTGACTCCTACCCGCTTCTCTGACCTTTGCCCTCTCCCTCACTCCAGGCTAGCTTCTTTACAATAACCCTCTCAACCAAAGAAAGCCCTCAAGAACAGTTCTAGGCCCTCTCCCTGGTAGGTGCAGGAAGGCAGTAATACCATTTTAACAAGAGGCAAATATCTTAACCTCAAATGTCATCCACTGAAGCAGGGGGCAGCAGGTGGAGGGGGAGATAGAGTGGTGGTACCCATGGAGCCAGCCCTCGAATCCATCTCAGTAGTAGCTTCTGCCTTTGCCATTATTACTCATCAGGTGAGGGGTGATGCCCAGGAGCAAGCCAGGCCCTTTAGAACTGGGGGAGGGAAAAGATGAGGGCCCATTTATGCAGCAGGACTAAAAGTGGGTAAGAGAAAGGGCCCTAGTCACTAACTATCCGGGCCTGTACCAATGTGTGCCCATGTGTGCCCATGTGTGCCCATGAGGCCACTACCAAGGCACTGCTGCCGCTGATGCTGCCAACCTCCAGACATTCCCAGAAGAATGGTACCAGGTTGCCTTGCACCCCTGGTTGCTATGGCAGCAGGCAGGATTACACACCAGGACAGTAACCCGGAGATGGCAGAGATATTTAAAGGGACAGCTCTATCTGAACACAGGCCCACATCCTCTCCTGGACTCAAAGAAAGGAATGAGCCTGGTGATAAAAGAAGAAACAATGGGGCCATAAGTGAGCACAAGATGTCTAAATTCCCGTCCTGTGTGTGATATTGCTCACATAGCCCCCAAACTGCCCTTAACTAAAGCAAGAGAGCCTCCCATAGTAACAAGGGCCGTTTTGATCCATGGGGAAGGAATGGAGAAGGAACTTTCTAGTTTTGCCTTCGCAGAACCCAAAGCAGGAATGCCCCCATGGAAAATGGGGGGAGGGGTGGGAGAGGAGCCTGACCTCAGATGAGGGGCACAGCAGGGTCTCTGCCATACCCATGGGAAGTGCAATGGCCACCGAATGATAAGAAGCAGGATTCATCCTTAGATTTTGAGGCTGAGATGTCAACAGAGGACTGGCTACAGAAAGGGAGCACTTGGTATTTCTTCCTTTGGATCCAGAAGCAAAGGACAGCCCACAGCACTACATCTAGAGGGACAGGGCATGAGGAGGTGTTTGAAAACTCAGGCCATACCCATAGGCATGGGCTCCCACCCTGTGTGCCCCCACCCAGTAGCCTGCAGCTGGGAACCTTCTCCCTGTGCAGCCTTGAGGGGTCACTGTTAATAGGTTTACTTGGCAACCCCAGATGAGAAGCCTTTAATCACAGGCTCAGAGATGGGTCTCATTTCACTCCTAAGCAGCTTTAGAGCAGGCTAGCTGGCGACTGGAGCAGGGGGAGAGGTCAGGAAGCATGAAGAAAGCATGCACCCTCCAAGAAGCTGGGGGAGCATTTCATGGCATGGAGAAAGAGCCTTTCCTGGGGCGGGGAGTGGGGGAGAATCGCAGCTTAGATTCTGGCGGGCCCACAGCAATGTTCCTTTTCTCAGAGGGTAGGGGCAAGGACCCATTCTATCCGAAGTGGGGACCTGGGATGTCCTGCAGAAGGAGCAGCAGGGTCCACTGTGAAGAATTCACATTGTTCAGGGCATCTCACGGCTGGAGCCAGAGCCCTTCAGAGCTTCTAGACAAGGAACCTAATTTTGCTGCATCTCAGAAAACACTCAAGGGTCCAGAAACCCCTGGGGTAGGGTGTAGACTCTGGGACATGGATGCAGGGTGAGGGCCCACTGCTGTTATGAGAGTCTGGAAGATCTAGGAGCAAAATCAAAAATGTCAATCCCATCCCGCACCTTACCTCCGAGGAAACAAGCCCTCAAAGGGAGATGACCGACTTACAGGTCAATGCCGTAGCAGCACAGCAGTGGTGGCACCAGCCCCCACTGCCACAGCAGAGTAATTGTGAAACCCCTCACAGCCATGAGTCCTCCCCTCTCATAGCCTTTGAGAGTCACATCAACTCTTTCAGAAGTTCAGGCTAGGCACTCCCAGCTGGCTGCTGAGCTTTTGCAGCCTGTGTACTCTAAGGCTGAACACCTACAAAACTTGGTGCAAACATCCCACCCACGGTTTTTGTCTCTCTATTTACACCTTCCCATAGTCGCCCCCCCCAAAAAAAAACCTCTAGATAGGCAAAATGTACTATGAACTTCTCAGTCCCTCAAACCTGTGCTTATCCTCCAAGTCCTAGATTCCCCAGGCACATGCTGGGGCACCTCCCTGCCATTCCCGGCCCTCAGGCAGTTGTGTTACATACCCAGCGCTACCTGGAGCAAGCTTGGCTCTTACTCTGCTCTATCGTATCTCAGGCAGAAGGCAGCCTGAGTGAAAGGCGGATGGGTGGGGTGATGGAGGGGAGTGTGAAAGTGCCCAACTACTATGGCTACTATGGCTGCATCCACCTCCTTCCCCTCTGAAACCACTGAGGTAGGCTGACAGCTTTACCCTCTTCTTACCAGAATCGGAGTTCGTGGCTGCAACTGGCATGGTGAGGTCAGTGAGGACTCGGAAAGCAGTGTCCTAGAGTGGGAGAGAGGAGGATGAGAAGGTACAGGGCAAAGCCAGGGACAGCAGAGATGAGGAAGGGTACCCTCTTCAGGAACAGCCACATGGAAGGAAGAGAGCAATGCCCAGAAGTGGGGGATTGGATTACAAGAGTGACCCCCAAGTGCCCTGGAAGGCAAGAAGAGCAAGTAGCATGACCCTTCTCAGAGGCGGGAGAGACAGGAAGGTCAAAGAGGCTAATCAGTTTATCCCACGGCCCCAAAGCTGGTAGGAATGCTACAGCGAAAACCTAGGTTTTGTGACTCTTAAGAAAAAAAGCATTTCTCACTGGACATGATAATGTCCACCTGTGCTGAAATACCAGCTACTTAGAACAAGGCAGAACGGGTCCCTTAGCCCAGGAGTTTGAGCCAGCCTGAAAAACCTCATCTCAGAAACAAACAAACAAAACATAGAATTTCTTTCTGGTTCTGGAAGGAGATTAAGTGTGAGTCCAGAAAAAAATCGGGAAGTGTTCTCAGGTGGTAAGTTCCAAGAGAACAAAAAATTGACTCCATTAGTCACCCTTAGGAACCAGATCTAGAACCTTTGAGTGTCCCTTGTACACTGGTGTCCAGCTGACAGACATTATATTTCCTTTTCCACTGTCTCCCCTCTCACATGCCTAGTCCAGAGGGCGCATCTGCAGCCATAAACAGGCATGGAGTCTGCAGCCCCGCTGCCCATCCCAGGGTCTCCCCCAGGCTGAGACTGTCTCCTTCCTCCTCCCAGGAAAGGAGAACCGGGTGACCCACCACTCTTCCTCCCCTTGCCTGCCTGGACACGTGCTACTGGATAAAACGCTAATTCCCTAGTTGCCATGACAACAGGAGGCAGTGGCTCACAGCAAGGGTGGGGGCGTAGGGGGAAGCAGCTGGCAGTGCCCACTAAAGCCTTTTGCACCCGATGGGGGAGCACAGGGCTACTCCGCCTCCCCTCAAGACTCCAAAATGAGGAGCAATTACCGACATTGCTAAAAGCCTCTCTGCTCCCTCTCGCGGGCCTAAGCTAATGACCAGCTCTGGAGGCAGAAACCACAAAGGTGAGAGAAATGGTTCCGCTTCCTCCTGGATCTTCTCCAGAAGAACCGAACTTGCAAAGCAAGAAGGGAAACCCCTCTCACACTAGTACCACTGGCTGGGAGAAATGTTCAGGCTCCACTGTGCCAGCCAGTATCCCTTGTGCCAACTCCCCTGTGCTTTCCTAAAGAGCAGGGGGCACCTTCTCATGGCTTGGACCAGGCTTCCTAATAGAGGTGCTTGCTATAGGGCAACTTTTTCCGGAGCAGGGAGACAGAGAAGAAGCAAGCAGGAGAGCAGCCCAGGGTTTGCTCCCTGAGGAATTGGTTCCCACGGTGTCGGCTCGCTCTGCCCCACCCCCACCCAAGCCTCTGAGAGGGCGGGGCCAGCTGTGCCCACAGGAGAACGGCAGTGCCAGGCGAGCTAGCCTGGTTCCATGCCAAGGTCCCCGGGCCCAGTCATCACGGAACCAGCACTTCAGCTTCCAAAAGTATAACCCCAGGAACCCTCCTACTCCCACCTCCACACGCACATCCGCCACCAACCTATCCATCTTTCCCCACCCCCAGCGTGTCTGTCTGTAGGTGAAGCCCGCCAGCTTCAAAGGGGGAGGTTTCTTCCAGCCTCCCACCCACCCCTCCATCAGTGCAGACACAGAGAGGCGCGAAAGAGGACCGCCTGATAAAGGCACTCTGGAGCCCGATAGGGTTGTGGGGAAGCCAGGACATATCTAAGGGACAGAAGATGGGGTCTAGGGAGCACGCGGACGTGCCTGCACTCACAATCAGACCGCCCCCGCCCCTCCAATTCAGCCCTAAGCCGCTGGGCGCTAGGACCCGGGAAGGAGGGGGCGTGTTGCGAACCATCAAAGAAGGCTCTTTGCTTGCGCGCCTGCAGAGACCAGGGGATGAGGTCACTGAATGACTGCCCCCCCCCCAGTCTTCATTTCCCCACCATCCTCTTAGTTGCCCTAACTTTCTGACCCTGGCTTCTCGCTTCTGGCTTTGATTCCCTCTGGAGTCCCCAGGCCTTAAACCCCAAGACCCGGCAACCTCCTGCCCCTCGCAGCGTTAACAGGGCGGCTCTTCCAAGGCCCCTCCCAAGGAAGGTCGAGATGTTGGCCTCTTGGGGTGTAGGGTGCCAAGGGACCCAGGATAGTCTCAGTCTAGCTCCCCCACGGCCGGAAGCGCCAGCAGCGCGGCTCTTACGTAATGCCGGGATCCGAAGCCCCCCCCCCCCAGCTCTGTATAGACCCCCGGAGGCCGCGCGAATACCTGGGCTCCGCTCAGCTCAGCCCCCCCTACGCCCGGTGTCCCTCTGGAGCCCTCACTACTGGGATGTGACCAGCACCCTTGGAATGAGGGGTTCAGTTCTCCTCACCAGCATCCCAGAGAAAGAGAGAGCACCGGGGGCTGCGGCTGGAGGAGGGGGTTGGCTTGGGGAAGGGACCCGGGAGTTTGGACCTGGAGAATTGGGTTCCCAAGTGCCGTGCCAGGTCGAAAAGGAGGCAGGGGTCCTGAAGTGGGTGCTGGCCCGGAGGCCTGGGAATACCTACCTGCGTCTTGGGGAGTCCCTAGCTCCTGGCGACTAGGCGCAACCGGGCGCTCCACGGTTATTGCTTGTCAATCGTTAGCCGCGCTCTTAAAGCGGCGAGGCCGCCTAGGCACGAAGGGGCGGAGACAGAAAGGAGAGGGTTGGGACGCGGAAGGGACACTGCGATGTCCCGACTGCTGTAAAGTAATCTTGCCGCAGCAGCAGGCGGGTGGGCGGGGAGGTAGTGATTAGCAGACACCTCAAAGACCACGACCCCTCACCTCGGAGAAGCACCAACGTGTGTCTCTTGGCGCCCAGGAATTCTTTAAAAGGGCGATGGTGGAAAAACTGAGCCTGATGGGATCAACACGTGTACACACACACACACACACACACACACACACACACACACACACACACACACACACGCTTCGTCCAGCGTTCTGGTCCCACGGATGCTTTCCTGATTCAGTTTGGAAAAGGAATGGGACATTAGGACACTAAGTCCCATCGGGTGAGATGTTAAATATTCAGATGGCAAATTCATGCATTCCGGGCTTCTAAGAAAATTTGGAGGAAAAAAAATTAAGGGACTGTGTCCTCATGAATAGGACCAAGATCCTAATATGGGCCTGGACTCAGTGAGTTGGTCCATGCCTCTTTCCATGGAATAAGGACAGAAGCAACACTCCTTCCTTCCTGAGTCCCATTTTCAACAAGTTGTAACGGTGAATAAAGCGTGCAGAAGGCCCTAGGTTTTATCTCCAGCACCAAAAAAAAAAGGGGGGGGGAAATCAAAGGGTTAAGCCCACTAGCCCGCCTTTCTTAGCCGCTGGCTCCACCCAGAACTGCTAGTGAAAGACACTGCACTGTCTCAGACTGTTGGTAGCTGTGGTGTAGAAAATAACATTCATTCAGTCTGTGCAACCCGGGAACTTCCCTGAGCTGGGTGTCCCCGTCACCCCCTCCACTACCCTGTGGAATATGTGAACCTTGGGGAGCCAGACATTTATCTTCCTTGCTAACTGGATCCTAAGATCAGAAATGTATTTAGTCCTAGAAACTTGCTTGGAAATCTCGAAAATGAACTAACTTGAGAATCCATCCCTAGATGAGGTCCAAATAGACCCTGTTCACAAGGGATAAAGTAGGGAATAAATATGGGGAAAGCCAGAGATGGATCAAAATGCTAATGGGCATATTAAGTAGGGGGCTAAGGGAAGAGAAGAAAGTTTTGTAGCGACCCCAGATGGTAGTGATTGAAACTATAGCCTTCTGTCTGAGGAAGAATACTTCCTAGGGCAACTTCGGAACCTCTGTAGTTAGACTAGAAGATCTTCCCAATTGAATTTAGGACAAGAGGTTTCCCTCCCATTGCCAAGACTACATTCAATCTCACCCACTCCACCCACTCACCTCTATTGTGGAATATTACTTTAACTAGGTAAAGATGTGTTACATTTGTTTCTACTGCAGAAATGTTACTTTATGTGAAGGTGTGTTACATTTGTTTATGTTGCATTTGTTTAATTATGTAAAATGTGTTGCATGTTTCACCTTGCCTGACTAAGGCACCTGATTGCTCTAATAAAAAGCTGAATGACCAGTAACTAGGCAGGAGAGGAATGGGGGCGGTGGGCTGGCAGCAGAGAGAATAAGTAGGGAGAGAAATCTAGGCAAAACAAAGCGAAGGAGAAGAGAACAAGAGAGAAAGGAAGGGACTTACTGGGGCCAGAAGCCAGACAGTTGCCAGCCAGACATGGAGGCAGCAGGAGGAAGAGAGAGGGGGAGGGAGAGGGAGTGGGAAAGGGAGTAAAAAGCCCTGATGTAATGTAAATAAATGTAAATAAAAAGAAACATTAAAATAAGTGCTAAACAAAGGTCAAGCATTCAAACTTAATAAGTCTCCATGTCATGATTTGGGAGCTGGTTGGTGACCCAAAAGAAAAAGACTGTTCAGGGAATCACTTAACTGTTTGCATTTAGTTGGGAAGAGGAGAGAGAAATCTTGATTCCTCCCAAGACTATTAATTACTACTCAAACAAGCAACTGTAGCAATGCACAGCAAAACTATTCCATCTAGGATCCCAAGGACATGGTGGAATTTGAGTTCGAATCTATCTGCAGTCCGACTCATTGTTCTTAAGTCTGACCCACATACATCTGACCTTAGATATGGTTGATAGTTTTGTACACAAGTCCTGTGAGATTAGAGTGGATGGAAAATTTTATCAACAAAGACTAGAATGCTTCTGTTTGTTCAAGACAAGGTACTAGTTTCTGTGATACTGAAATAGACAAGGAGCTTAATGTCCTGGGAAGAGATGTGTCACAGGGATGAAGAAACTATTCTAATGGTGTGGTTAAATACCATTAACTGAATATGCCCTTAGGTATAATGTTCTAAGCTGAGCCCAAAGCCATGTAGGACCAGCTTAGAAGAAGGTCTCTGGAGTCTACCAAATTTCCCATTGCAGTTTTAGGGGCTGCACCACCCCTGGGAAGAATACTTCCCAGGTTTGTATTTATTCTGTCTTTCTCAGAGCTCACAGGGTGCAGGCACTGCTTCGCTTCGAGTGCCTTTTTCCTGTGGTGGCTGCTCAGGCCACAGCTTTGAGAATCAAGGCACAAAGAAAGAAAGAAAGAAAGAAAGAAAGAAAGAAAGAAAGAAAGAAAGAAAGAAAGAAAGGAAGGAAGGAAGGAAGGAAGGAAGAAAGAAAGAAAGGAAGAAAGAAAGGAAGGAAGAAAGAAAAGAAGAAGAAGAACTAAGCAGGTGTGAATTTCCAGAAGCTCATCCTTGGAGTGGTGCTACACTTCTTGTGATAGCCACCAGGAGCCACCAGCACTCAGAACACAAGAGGACACAGGCACACACCTACCTGCAACTCCACAAAGCTTGCTTGTTCTGGAAACCTTTTCTATTTGCTATACTACCCAAGAATGAGTAGTTTGGAGACATCGGTGTAAACGGTTCAATGGTTAAGAGCACTGGCTGCTCTTCCAGAGGTCCTGAGTTCAATTCCCAGGACCCATATGGCAGCTCACAACTGTCTATAACTGTAGTAGTCCTATAGGATCGGATGTCCTCTTCTGGTGTGGAGATGCACATGCAGACAAAAACATCCATATACATAAAATAAAGACATCTTTAAAAATAAAAATAGATGAGCCACTTTACTATGAATTATTGTAACTGGGCTACTGAAATGATTACTGTGTATATTAGAAGCAATTCACATATACACAAAAATTTAAAACATTATTTTATTCTGAAACTATAAAAATTCCAACGTGTTTCCCCATAATGCAAGGAATTACCTTGCATACTCCTGTGTGCACCCTTACTTGGGAAACATTATGTCCCCTTCCCCAGTCTCAACCTCAATATAACACCCTGACAGGTAGTTTTGTCTCTCCTGCTCCACCATCCAAGGTCACCACATGTAACCCTGCCCTGTACTCAGACTGCTCGCTGGAAGAGGGTCCTAGGCATCTCTTTGAAGTAGCCTCCTTGTCCTTGTCTCACCCTATCCCAGGACCAGTACCTATGCTTCTCTTTGTCTCCTGGTTCCACTTTCCCTTATCAGGGTGGCAAGTTGTAACAACTGTTCTGTTGAAATCCTAGCCCAGCCACATGCGTATGCATGCTTAGCCAGTTACACAACCTTGTTGAGTCTCAGTTTCTCCATCTGTACGATGGGGATGCCTGCTTCCACCTTGCCGGAGGACAGCTGCAGAGTCGCTGCCACTGTGTCGGACACATAGAAAACATTTCTTAAACGCAGGTCCCTGCTACAAGTTTGGAATTCTCTAACTAGGAGCCAGGGGACAAGTGGGTGTTTATCTCTTTCTCAGGCCATCTGTTGTGCCCTGGCTGACCCCAGGTCCTCCCAGAACAGGTGGGGCCCACCCAAGGACATCTGAAGTGTGTGGTCTGAAGAGCATGCCCTCTTCTCACCACCCACGCTCCTTTGAGAAGAACCTTGTCCAGCCCTGTCTGCGCCACCCACTCCTCTCCTCCCTTCAGTGCCCCCAGCTAAAGAAATAAGCTCCTGGAAACAATGTGTGTGCTTTCTTGCAGATGCTTAGCTGCTTCTCATCACAGCTTAATCTCACCCTACACTTACCTAGGCTTGATGGAGGTACTTTTACTAATTCTTCCTAATTCCTTATTAATCCGGCATCAGACACTGGAGCGGAAACAGCTTAGCAGTTCTTCCTCCCTTTGTGTTATGGAGACACCGCCTCACTAACTTTCCCGGGCTGGCCCTGAACTCACAATCCTCTGGCCTCAGCCTCTCCAGTGCTGAGATTACAGACATGCAACAGCACACCTGGCTGTTCAGCGATGCTTGACAGCAGCTGGCAGGGATGTCCAAAGGCCAGGATTTTCCGGTTTGCAGAAACCACTGACATCCTCCATCACAGGAAAATTTGTCCATGAGTCATCTGTCATGGGGGGGGGGGATCAGAACTTCTACTCATTAAAACAAAATTAAAATTAAAAAAGCCCTTTCCACAGACAAGAGGTGGCCTCTTAGCAAATATTTCTTGAAACATTAATTATTCTATTCCTTAAATACCTATCCCCATTAGACTGCGGGGTCCTTTGAGGACAGTGGCAGCCTCACAGAGCTGTGACTTGGGCACCCATCAGCCAGTGCTCAGTAAACACAGGGTGCAGAAGCTCTGAGGTCAGGGCTACACAAACATTTTACAAAGTTTCCAGGAAGTGGGGCTTAGATGAGTGTCTCCCAAAGAAATGTGGATTAGAGGCTTAGTCCTTGGGGGGCCTTCAAACAGTGGGTCTAGCCCAGAAGCCAAAGCACCTGAACATAGAAAACATAAGAGCATGCCTAGGGCTGAGGCTGTAGGTCAGCATTCAGCATCCAGTGTGCACGCAGCCCACGGTTCAGTCTTGCATAGGGGATGGAAAGATCAAGAGCAACTAGACCCAGCCACAAGCACTTATAATCCCCATGCTCAGGAGGCTGAGGGAGACAGAAGGATTAAAGCAAGTTCTAGGCCAGGCCAGGCTACTGGGCTAAATAGTGAGAATAATGAGGAATAATAAGAAAGGAAGGGGAAGGAGAAGGAAAAAAGCCAGATGGAGTGGTGTGAGCCTGTAATCCCAGTTCTCTGGAGGCAGAGAGGCAGGAGGATCTCAGTAGTTGGCTTTTTGTTTGTTTGTTTGTTTTTACTCTTTGGGGGCCCACCACCAAACTTCCAAATAAATACTTGGAGACTTATTCTTACTTATGTACCTTAGCTTGGCTTGTTTCTAGCCAGCTTTTCTAACTTTAATTATCCTGGGATTTTTTTGTTGCTGTTGTTTTGTTTTTTGCTACATTTTGCCTCTGGACTTTTTAACCTTTCTTTATTCTATATATCTTACTTTCCTTCTTACTCTGTGACTAGCTGTGTGGCTGGGTGGCCGTGTAGCCGGGTGGCTGGGTAGCTGGCCCCTGATGTCCTCCCCCCCCTCCGCCTCTCTCTCTCTCCTTTTCTCCTCAATCATCTTTAGAGTTCTCCTCCTATTTATTCTCTCTGCATACCAGCCCCATCAATTTCTTTCTCCTGCCTAGCTATTGGCCATTCAGCTCTCTATTTAGACCAATTAGGTGTTTTAGGTAGGCACAGTAACACAGCTTTACAGAGTTAAACAAATGTTACATAAAAGAATACAACATATCTTTGCATTATTAAGCAAGTATTCCACAGCATAAACAAATGTAACACACCTTAAACTAATATTCCACAACAGATCTCTGAGTTCAAAGCCAACCTGGTCTTCATAGTGAGATTCAGGGTAGACAGGGGTATGTAGAGAGATCTTGTCTCAAAAAAGGAGGGTGGGTGAGGTGAAGAAATGGCTCAGTGGTTAAGAACACTGTTTTTACAGAGGACCCAAGTTCAGTTCCAAGCAATCACATTCAGTGGCTCACAACTGCATTTAACTCTAGCTCC
Organism: Phodopus roborovskii; assembly: GCF_943737965.1. Lineage (NCBI taxonomy): Eukaryota > Metazoa > Chordata > Mammalia > Rodentia > Cricetidae > Phodopus > Phodopus roborovskii. The sequence continues at coordinate 17,998,880 of NW_026125052.1, read as the reverse complement.
AAGGGATCTGACACCATCTTTTGGTCTCTTCTAGTAACTGCATTAGTGTGCAAATAGCTACACACACACACACACACACACACACACACACACACACTTTTAAAATTCAAAACTTTTCGAGACCAGCCTATGGTTATAGTTTTCCTTAGGATTAAAGATAAGTTACACATAGGACTTTAGACTCACAAAGATAGGATAGATAATAAAATATTTTCTTTAAATCTTGCTAAATGTTAATGGACTAAATATTGTTAACTATGGTTCTTATTTGATAACTGTTTTGTTTTATATTTTGCTATGTTAATGTTAAAACCCTTCTTTTAATTTAGACAGAAAAGAGAAGATGATGGGAGATGTCATTCTGTAAATATGTTTCTCGTATTGGTTAATAAATAAAACACTGTTGTCCAATAGGAAAGCAAGACAAGCGGGTCTAGGAGACAAGGGAGAGAGAGGAAGAAATAGGGAGGAGATTCAACATGGAGGACAGAGAGAGCAGAAGCCAGGCCCTCCCTCTGGTAAGCCAAGACCACGTGGAAACACTTAGATTAATAGAACTGGGTTAATATTTAAGACAGAGCTAGCCGATAAGAAATACTAGTAACAGGCTAACAGCTTTATATCTAGTACAGCGTCTCTGTGTGTAATTTGGGGTTGGCACGGCTCTGAGACCAGGCTGGCGGGAAAAACTACTCGTAACACTAGCCTGGTCTCAGAGCTAGTTCCAGGACAGCAAGGACTGTTAGACAGAGTCAGCCTGTCTCAAAAAAAAAAAAAAAAAATTACTTTTTATGGAGCAATTGGAGCTGGAGACATGGCTGGGTCAGTAAAATCCTTTCTGTACAAATAAGAGGACCTGAGTCCCATCCCAAGCACCCGTGTAAAAACCAGGCATGGTGGCACATGCTGGTAATTCCAGTTCTGGGAGGGCAGAGACAGGAGAATCCCTGGGGCTCACTGGCCAGACAGTCTAGCCAGCTCAAACCACCTCAGGCAAAAAAAGAAAATTTCCTTGATGGTTCCTAGGGCAACTTATAAGGGAGACACCTCAGCTTGGGGCCAAACCCCTCTGAGGCTTCTCCTGCTGAGCCCTCACCCAGCTCCAGCACTCTCCCATTGCTGTGGTCATCACACTCAGAGACTCTAAGTAACTTGTCAGTGGAATGCAAGAGGCCATGCCCAGCTTGGAACCCAGGTCTGTCTTGGAACCAAAGCCTCTCCTATCTTACCTACCAGAGTCGAGTGGAGGAGAGTTCCTGAGAAACAGACAGGATGGAGGATGCATAGGAAAGAGTAGGGGTTAAAAGGCAAGGAAGGCCCAAGCCTGCTGGGCATGAACTGCTGCCAGGTGAGGGACAGGGAGGCTATGAGGGACAGACAGGCATGTGACTAATGGGGGGGGGGCACTTCCAAGAGACTGGATTCCTTCTGATCAGGTCTGCCCTGAGCTTCAGCTTCATGCTCCTGTACCCTTGGGCAGATCTAATTTCCCTCAACTTGCATCCTCCAACATAAAGGAAGGGTTAATAAGGCTTAGAAGTGTGACCTGAATAGCACTATCGATTTCATGTCAGATACTTTTTTTTTTTTATACGGGAGCACCAGACCTGGCACCCAGCACAACAACGAATATCAGTTATTACTGATAATGATTCAGGACACAAGTCCCTTGATTGTAGAAGCAGTCCATGAAGATTAAACATGACAAGTCCACCTACTTGACACCAACAGAAGGATTGGACTGAAACCTGTGGAGGAAACTCCAGTTCTTGCCCCTTCGTGTTAGGCATCTGGGGCTCACAATGGCGCCATCTGGACTCCAGGGGCCCTGTCCCTCCCAGTGTGCTGCCCAAAACACACCTCGCCTCTCTCTTTGGCCAGCCCCATTCTGTGCCTGAAGTTTCCCTCTAGCCAGAAATAAGAGCTAAGCCCCTACACCCACATACTCACACTGTCACGACTGGATAGTTCCTGGAATGAGTCAAGGACTGTGACAGAAGGACTGAGAAAAAGTCCTAGATTTCCACGGAGACACATCACGGAAGCTCTGTGGTCCTCACTGACGGTGGGGTTCAGGGTTTAGAGCTAGGCTCGAATAGTTGAGATGTATAATAGTTTGTTTCAAATGGAATGTGGTGATATGTGTCTTAACCCCACCCAACACTTAGGAGGCTGAGGCAGGGAGAGCAGTTAACTTCTCCTTGGCTACAGAGTGGGTTTGAGACCAGCCTCATGACCCTGTTTCAACACACACACACACACACACACACAAATAATTTGTTAGGATGTCAGATATCTGCCCCCTAAACAGCTCCTCTTGCCTGTATGATGAAATTTTATCCTGGAAATCCTATTCTTTTTTCTAGCTTTTTTTCTCCCTAGGATGCAGCTCTAGTCTCCCTGAGCCCCTGAGCTGTTGCCCGCACTTTGCTTACACTGACCCTGAGTTCTCACCCCTCCACTGAGAGTAGGATTTACTAATGAGAGGGTAGATGAGATCAGAGGACACTGCACCCACACAGAGGGGCTCATCGTGCCCATTGCCCACTCTGTGCCAAGAGCCCTCCAGTGGCTGAGCCACATGATCAGACCAATCTTGGCATCAGTCCCGTCTGGAAGCATAATGAGCCCCATTCTACATATGAGACTGTGGGGGCCACCAGGAAGTAGAGTCCCTTGATCAAGTTCACGCAGCCCAGAGGGAGTGAAGCCAGGATTCCTACTGCCTCTTCCTAGGATCTGGGTGGTCACAGGGCATCACGCCATGTTTCACACTTTGGTTTTGACAAGGAGCAAGACGGAAGATGACAGGCTCACACCAAGGTTCTTCGGCCTGAACTGGAGTGAATGAGCATACCACTTAAGACGCCAAGATTTCTTTCCCCATAGAACTCATCAGGTCACTCCTAGGGGCTCCACATGGCTTGGCTAGGCAGAGCAATCCCACAGCTGCCCTATCCTAGATGCCAGAACAGACATACTAGGCCTCCAGCCACCTGCAGGAAGATTCTGCTTGGATCAGCTGGGTGAGTGGGGTGTCTCCCAGCATCGGCCTCTGCTGATCCCAGAAATAGCCCCTGGGAAAGACACTGCCCACTCACAACCCCAGGGGCAGCTCTTTCCAGGGAACTGTGATCTTGGAACAAAAAGGTACCTGGCCCCAGGAGCCTCCTACCTTTGCCACCCACCCCTATAGGCCCTTGGAAGAAACTGACCCTTAATCGTGACCGTGGACCGTCAGTAGGCCATGTACTTCCACCCCCACACTCTCTCCGTTCCCAATTCCTGGGTCATGACAGGAGCAGTAGGAAGTCATGCTGGGGCGGGGCCTTTGAGGACAGGGTCAAGGATCTACAGAAATATAAATGGCCTCTCAAGTCCTGGCCAGAGAGACCCTTTGCTGTGTTGCTTTATACCTGCCCAGCACTATGGTAATGTCTGACGGCTAAGTGTGGGATGGAACCCTGTCACCTGTGTTCTCTGGGAGCTTGGGAATGGAGGCTGGCAACAAGGACCCCTCCACAGGCCCAGGTGTGAAAAAGTGAAGCCATTCTCACGGCCAGGACAGCTGTCACAGAGCTTCCTGTCCCTGCTGGAGGTGGTGGTGCAGATGACGGGAATTCTGGTTAAGGGAGATTTCAGGGGCTCAGGGGTTCAAAGGAAGTGCCCACCTGTGTGTGTGTGTGTGTGTGTGTGTGTGTGTGTGTGAGAGAGAGAGAGAGAGAGAGAGAGAGAGAGAGAGAGAGAGAGAGCCTGGGGGTGGGAGGGATTGCTGGACTAGTACTCTAGTGCACAACTATGTTATTCGTTTAATGTGTTAAATGCCAGGCCTGGATCTGAGTGGCAGGCGGTACTGTATCAAAGAGCAAGCAGACAAAGAGCCCACCTGCAATGTGGTGGGAAGAGGTGGGGCTGGGAAGAGGCTCAGACAATAACCACAAATTAGTAGAGACTACAGCAAGAAGTGGACGTGGCAGAGGCACGAAGATAAGTGTGTGGCAACTTCGTATAGGGTGTCAGCTTAGACCTGTTTAGACTATTGAGCTGTTGCTAGAAGCTGAGCCCAGGCAGACAACAGCATGTCTAGGGTTTGGGGGGACCAGGTAAGGAGATGGGAAAGGCTGGTGTGGGGAGCACAAGAAGTGTGCAGCAGAAGTCTGTGAGGTCAGGGACCTGACCTGTGACTCTAGATCATGTATCCTTGTCAGAATGTGGCTCCTGTCCTTTTTTTTTTTTTTTTTTTTTTTTTTTTTAACCTTGGTGCTTTGGGGATACCGGAGTGCACATCCAGGCATGCCCTAGTCTCCCTGGCCACCAGGATTCCCTAGAGGATCTGTGTATACCAGAAGCAGCTATATCTCCTGGTCTGAGCTTTGCCACACTCCCAGCTTCCCCAACAGACTATGTGTGGCTCCACAAGATTCAGTGAGGGCACAGCTAGGTCCCACCCCCACCCCCTCCCACATCACCTCACCCCATCCCACATCACCTCCCTTCTCAGGGTCACCTGACCATGCCATCTATCCCGACCCCTCCAGACTGTGGCTCTATCCTGCGCGTGCGCACTGGCTCTGGGGTGCCTAGCGTCCCTCTTGGTGCTACCCTATGGCGCCCTGGGCAATGAGGTCCAACTGCAGCAGCCTCCCGAGCCCAGAATGGCCAGTTGGTTTGGAAACCTTGGCATCAACAAGTACATGGAGAAGCTCTTCAACAACAGGTGAGCTGGCAGAGGAGTGGGGGTAGCGGTACCTGGCACCCCACTCACGTCTCGGCCCCACGATCTCTGCAATGACGTGTCTTCTAGTTCGAAGAAATCCAGAAACCACAAGAAACCCTCCAACTCTACCAAATCTACCCCACCGAGCACCACAGTACCTCCCCACTTGAATGTCATGAACGCCACCACCATAAAACACCAGCGAATCCCAAGCACTGGAACCCCTCGGGCTCCAGCCATAAGCCCCCTTCCCTGACTCCAGGTAGGCGAGATCGGTGCAGTCAGCAGAGGCTTCTCCACCCATATCCTTGGGCTTCTGGGTAGTAGAGAGAGGAAACTCCTGGAGATGTGAAGGGGGTACGCCAGGGCCCGGGTGTTTCTTTCCAGCCTGGACCTTGACCTCCAGAGGCCTGGTCCGGACCTAACTACCCACAGAACCCTTTAGACGGTGAGATGGACCTCTATTCCTCCCTACCCACATAGCACGGACAATAGCGAGAAATAATAGGACTGACAAGATGGCTTCGGGAGTAAAGGCACTTGCCGCAAAGCCTGGCAGCCAGAATTCCATTCCCGATCTCACAAGATGGAAGAAGGACACTGTACCATGGCTCGCATGTACACACACATCATACAAATCACAACAACAGTAAAGGATTAAATAAATAAATTCTTTAAATGAATCTATTGCTTCTGGGGCTTCTGTGGGCACTGGCAAGAAGGGCCTGTCCTCCAGTGAGGAAGAGGACCCTGTAATTCCTCCTGTGAGACAAACGGGTCTCAGTATAGGATTGTCTGCATCATTCTGCAGCCTACCGCCCACCCTCCACCACCTCACTCCCATCGGCTGCTTCCAGAGTGAGCAGCTGTGACCCAGAGAGACAGAAAACGAAGAATGGCCCCTTCTAAACAGGCTTCAGCCAGACCTGCTCCCTGACAAGGTTCACCATACATATGCGTGGTGGAATGCTGCTCTGGTCTGTGAGAATCTCACAAAGACAAACACATGGAGTAGAATCTAGGGGACCTCCCCACTCCTGACCCTGGGGGAGCCTATTCCTGAATCCTGACCCCCAGGGAGTTCTGGTCAGAGACACACACTCATTCCCATGCCATCCAGCTGTCAAACCCAGGTGTGTGTGGAACAGGCTCCTACCTTCTGCCTCTATGACTGGTTGCCTTTCCCCATAGAACCCATCTTGGACTGGAGAGATGGCTCAGGGTTTAAGGGCACTGGTTGCTTTCCAGAGAATGCAGAGATTCCAGGCACCTACATGGTGTCTTACAACCTTCTGAAACTCTAGGTACGGAAGTCTGAAACCTTTGTCTGGCCTCCAAAGGTACCAGGTACACAGGTGGTACACAGACATGTATGTAGGCAAAACACGCATATAAGATAAAACTTGAAGCCACCACCTAAGCTGCAGAGAAGATATTGGAGCTTCAGGCTTCAGTGCCCACATTTAAACCCTGTTCTCTTACAGAAACCTCCCTATCCCCTATCTAGACACCCCTGGGCCTTAAGAACCAACCTGAGCTGGGCATTTGCAGGATAGCTGCATTCTGTACAAGCCTTGTGCCTTCTAGGGCAGTTTCTGCCTCCAGGTCTCACACTCAATATACAGAAGCACAGATACAATGTCACTGTTATATGCCAAATGCTGAGCCTGGGGGGGGGGGCTTTCATCCACCAAGCCTATAACCCTCAACCCTTCAGAGCCAGCCTGCAGCAGAGAAGGAGAAGCCTCCTGGGAATGCCTCATGTCTTCCTTCCTCATGATAACCCTACCCACAGAAGCTCCCAGAAAGGGAAGTGCAGCTCACTCTCTTTCTCACTTTACATACACACCCCACCATCCCATACCATCTCCACCTACCCAGGATGCCTAGAATGGGTAGACAGTCTACAGCGACTCCTCAGGTAGTACCTGGGTCTTCTCTCCTTGCCCCAAGAACCAAAATGTGGGTGCCACAGTTTGGACACATGGAGGTGGTTAGAACTCTTGACTGTGTCTCCTCCCCAGTTGTGGGGGGGGCACATCCCCCATCCCCCTACTGCTTTTCTCTTGGCAGTAGCTAAAATTCATTCTCAGGCTGGTGGTTCACTACCTCTCCAGACAGCCCATTCTCCCCAGATTTCTAGAGAACAGTCTGGGAGCACCCTACAAAGCCCACAGCTGTCTGGCTTCCAGCCAGTGCCTCTGCTCCATGCCAAGGGTACTTGAAATGATTTTCCCCCTGTGTCCCAGGTTATAAGCAGCACTGAGGGCACATGTAGGGGAAGGGTTGGCCTCGGGCTGAAGAGCTGCATGTTTTAGAGGTGCTGGAATAGAAAGATTAAGCTCAGGACTGCCACATCACAAACCTTCAGGGGAGTCTCACGTCTCTCGGGACCACAACTTGCCCTTCTGCGAAAAGGATGAGTTGAACCCTCGGGACACTTACAGTCATCTGACTCTCCTTCCCCCAGCTTCCCTGCCTGTGGGTTTTACCTTCTCCTGCTGCTATGAGTGTGTACACACCACACACACACACTCACACACACACACACATACACACCACACACACACTACACACCACACACATACATACACTACACACCACACACACACCACAGAGGCTATGATTTTTTAATTTGCTTTATTTAGTTTGTAAGGGAGCAGGTTGTTGCAAGCATGCAGAGGAAACAGCCAGGCTGGTACTGTCCTACAGCCACCGACAGGAAACAGGTAGGGTACTACATACAGGTCTATTGGGCTGAACCCCCTGTAAGGAAAGAAATGAATAGTGAGAAAGGACAGCCCTTGTTCCCTGAGACCCTTTTTTCCTTCCCCCTCCTCCAGATCCCCACTTTCCAGACCTGCCGTTAGCTCCAGGGAGCTGAGCAAGGGATCAAACCAACGGGGGACTGGTGCATGAGGGAAGCTGCGTTCTAGGAGTCGGGCTGTGCTCTCCTCATCTCTCTTCCCATACCTGGTAAGGAAGACAACTAGCGTGTGATACCCAGGTGTCAACTCACCTGCCTTGTATTCTCCCCTTAGACACTGCCCTGCCCACAGCACAAGGACCCAAGCCACTCAATAGAAATACTGTTTTCTCAGCGCAGACATGGCGGGACTGAGGCTAGAGTTAGGGCTCTCTCTCTCTCTCTTACACACACACACACACACACACACACACACACACACACACACACCCTACCTAGGCCTGGTTTGTGTGTTGATGTATCTGCGGAGCTGAGTTGCATATTGGGCCATCTGCTCTGGTGTAGCATAGTCCCCTGGGTACACTGGCTCCAGTGGGGCTCCCCAGGCACCCTGCAGGGGCTGTAGCAGCAGAGCCACCCACGTGGATAGGAGAAACAGGGAGAGGCAGCTGTGTGGGGTGGCCATCTAAGGAACAAAGAACAGAATGAAGGCAGAGCACGGCACATCTCTAGATCCTCCTACGTCAGGACCTACCTGCCCGGCCACTGCCCACCACACATTTCTTCAAGCCCTGGGGACAAGGGCAAACAAAGGAGCCACCAGCGTCCACCACCTTCCTTCCCCAGAAAGCAAGGACATCTACGCATACGTACCCCCTCAATGATCAGATCAGCAGCCAAAGGTTAGCCCTGGGCCTAGGCAGCACAGAGAAGTGTAGCAGAGAAAGTGGGTTTGAGGGCTAGATACACAGGACTTATGACATTGAAAGCCCTAGGAGGCAAGAATGGCCAGGGCTGGTGGGAAACGGGGTGGGGGTATGCAAAATTCACTTGTAAAGCAAAGGAATAGGCATATATAATACTGCAGGTCCAGCCTTCCACAGACAGGTTTGTACAGATGTAGAGAGACCCAAGAAGAACCTTAGGCCACCTGAGAGCCCCAGTCCTACAAAGCATGAATTCCTACCCTCCAATACAAGCTTCAACCCAAGAGGCCCCCAGGGGCAGGCAGGATGAACCACTTACCCTGTGTCCTGAGCAAGTGGGTGCTGGACCACACAGACGCCTATCTCCTGCTGGACCCATCTCCCTCACATGGCTGTGCCACTTTATAGTCTTCAGCACCCCCCCCCCGAGTCCCCGCCCCCTGTCAGCCTTTCTCACTGCCAGCCTTTAACCCCATTTTGCTGTCTCCCTGGTACCTGCAGCACAGGCACTGTGGCCAGAAAGAATGTTCTCACGTCGGAGTAGCAGGAAGGGTCTCCTGTGCAGTCTGTATCCAGTGTTAGGCACCAGAACAGGTTTGGTTCATAAATGACAGCATCCTGACTTGATAACCCAAAGGTTCTGGTTGCTGGCCTCAGGACAGCCTCCTCAGGGACAACCCTTGTCACCAAAAGGATTTCCTCAAAGCACAGCCTGAGGCTGCAGCTACAGGCTCCTCCCCAGCATGAAGGATGGAAGTCGGGCCTTCTTTTTCAGTGTACAGCTAGAACCAAGGAACGGACAGAGGAGTCTCTGGTCCTCAAGTCACATGAAAAGGAGTGGAGAAACCCATTTGGTGAGTGTATAGGATGCCAATCAAGGTCTGGTGGGCAGGCAGGACTCCAGGGAAGGGGCAATTTCTGGTAGCTATTTCCTTTCCCACCCCAGGGCTCTGTCCCAGGGGAGTGCTAAAATCCAGCATCACTTATAAGCTTCAAGTTGTCTAAAAAGTCCCACACTGTCATCCCACCAAACCCCTACCAGGCCCTACTTGGCAGACTTAAAAAAAAAAAAAAAAATCAAACTACTCTCTGCCCAGATACCTGGAGTATCCGGGCCCAGACTGCACAGCTCAGGGTTGGGAGGTTCAGGGTTTGAAACAAGGTCTAACAACAAACTTGAGCTTCTGTGACTGGAACGATCTGAGTATTGCTTCCTGACTAAGGGATGGATGGGAGGCTCACAGAAGTGGAAACTCCTGTCCAAGACTCAGTCCCATGACTCACACCTTCAATTCTTCCCCTGAGAGATACTCCTGGTACAAGCCACTGTCATCTTCATGTTCAGTGTCTGCCCCCTCCCCCCTCCCCCCTCCACCCCTCTACCCTGCTCAGGCCTACAGACGGCCACTGGCTCTGTTTATGTGGATGACTGAGAAGGGACAAGCGCCTCTCTTTTTCCTGAGGTTCTGCTCTCAGATCAGAACAGCAAGAGGCATCAGTGTGGGTTCTGGAAATGCAGGAAATGATGAGAGGGGAGAAGGTGACAGCCAGGAAATGTGACGTGGTGAAGTCAGAGGTCAGAGAGGCCCAGTCCCTCCCGGTCCCTCCCCCTGTGTTGTCCTGGGAGCATAACCCCATTAGATCCTCTGTAACAGACAAGGAGAATCAAGGAGCCTGTTGCTCTGAGCTCCCGTGTATTGTAACAAGAAGAGATCGAACGGCTCAACAGACAGCTGGCATTCCACAAAGTAAGCGGAGTTCGTTTCTTAACAAGCCTGACACTTCTCTGGACTTAGTTTTCCCACTGTGCAAAACCAGTGGCAAGTGTCTGATTCAAGTCCGCGCGCTGGCTGGGAGCGGCTACAGATACCACCAGGGGGCGCCTGTCTCCAGCGCAGGTTTTAAGGGTCTGAGTTTCCCTGGGCTCTGAGCCTCATAGGGTCTGGTTCTGGCCTCTACTCAAGATGAAGGACCCTCACCTAATAGACTGAATCCTGGTGCTGGTTCTGGTGTGGGGACTATTTACAGTTTGTCACGCAGGTCATCCAGCTTTGCCTAGTCCTAAAAAGTCAGAGCTGCTCCTCAAATGTCAACCAACGCCGTGGCTTTAGATTTTTAAAACAACAGATTCCAAGATCCTTGCAGGCAGTGATAATCCAGGAGGAGGAGGTAATGCCCATGCCTTCTAAATAGTATGACCACATCTAGAACAGGCAGATAGCTTCTGCTGGCCTTCACGGGTCCCTGAAGTGCTTGCTGGGGTGTCGGAGAAGGCACATGTCCTTACCAGCAGACAGACTGACCAAGGTGCTAGTGGCTCCTTACTAGCCACATGCTCTCTGGACCAGGAAGATGGCTGGTAGGCAATGTGATACTGAGATTAGGAGAGGGACAGCCCAGAAACACGGGGTGAATGAAGTAGATGAAGGGACCACGTACACTCTCCAGTTCAGCAGTCTGACCTATCCTGTCCTCCATCACACCCTTTCCTGACTCTCAGTGGCCAGGGCAAGCAGGAGTCATTTACAGTACACATGATTTTGTTTCATTTTGTTTTGTAGTGTGTGTGTGTGTGTGTGTGTGTGTGTGTGTGTGTGTTGGGGGAGTATGAGTATGTGTAGGGGTGTGTAGGGGTGTGTGGGTGTATATATAGGTGTGTGAGGGTTTATATATATGAGTGTGTGTGTGTGTGTGTGTGTGTGTGTGTGTGTGCACAAGTCAAACACCATCCACCTTGTTTGTTGAGCCAGGGTCCCTCATTGTGGCCTGGAACTCACAATTCGACTGAACTGACCGGCCAGTGGGCTGCAGGGTTCCACCCATCTCCACCGCTCCTCTGCTGGGATCACACTCCCGTGCTACTCTATGACTGCCCTTCTCCAAGAGTGCTGTGATCTGGAGCCCTTACACCATGTGGTGAGTCCTTTACCAACTAACTTATCTCCTCAGCCTCCCCCCCGCAGTTTTGAGGGGCATCTCACTATGGTCTTGAAAACTGATCTTCCTGCCTCAACCTCCCAAATGTGTCACTATGTCCAACTTACACATAAACTCTTGGAGGCATCAGGAGGAGATAAGGCAGAGCAGTTCTACAAAGAGTTCAAAGGTGAAGAAGGAGGCCCAGGCAGCCTTTGGGTTACTTTTTTCTCAAGATGAGGTCACTGAGTTTGAGAAGAATCAAGTTACGGTATAGCTATCCCTCACCTAGGACTATATTCCAGATCCTTCCTCAAAAGGTACCTTGACATGGTGTCACTTGGGCTGATTAGAATGTTCAGCAGGATTTGAGTTCCATCCCCAAACCCACAGCAGAAGGAAGAAACAACTCCTGAAAGTCATCCTTTGACCTGCACATGAGTACTATGATATACACAGACAGACAGACAGACAGACAGACACCAAAATCAATATGGTAGAACTATGATGTGTGTGAAGCATATAGCTGAAGACATAACACATAGATGTACTGTTTGGGCTGGGCATAGTGGAGCACGTCTTTATTCCCAGCACTCAGAAGGCAGAGGCAGGTGGATCGCTGATGGTTCAAGGCCAGCCTGGTCTACAGAGTGAGTTCCAGGACATCCAGGACTACATAGAGAGACCTTGTCTCAAAACAAAACTGATGTGTGAGGCTTGTTGCCTAACCACACAGGCTGGATGATCTGAGTTTGATCTCCCAGAACCCACGTAAAGGTTGAATAAGAGGACCAACTAGCCAAAGTTGTCCTCTTAACTGCACAAATTGTGACACACACATATCACACACAATAAAAAAATCAATACAATCTTTAAGGAGAAGAGCTTTTTGCAAAGATAACTATTGTTACCATCTTTGTTACTATTAGTATATCTAAGTTTCCTCCTGGCTCCTACATTGATTAAGTTGATCAGTCCCAGATTTACACACCTGCTCAAAGCTTCTCCGAGTGAACCAGAAGTCAAGCCACCTCACTAACAGTCACCCGGACCTGCCACCTTTACACAAACTGTCTGTGGCCATGTGAATGATTCATGCCAGGTCTCTCCTCTGTTTGCTTCAAACTAGCTGCAGCTTCTCCAGACACAACAGTAGATAGGAACCACAGATGTCAGCATCCAGACACTCAGCTAGTCATTGCAAGCCTGGAGCAGTGGAGGGACATAGGGAACACATTGGGTGGGGAAGGAGAGGGGGGCTCGGGTAACAGTGATACTGGAGGGAGAGATGCAGAGAGACTAATTCCATCAAGAGGGACCAGGAATGGCTCTAGGAGGTAACCGTGATGCAGGAGGGACTTTCTAGGCAGGAGAGGAAGAAGAGATGCTGCAAGCAAGGCCTATGGAGACCAGAACCCCTGCAGTCTATGATTAGTTGGGCCCTAGGTTGTCTCTTCCTCCTCTCCCTTCAGGCCTGTGAAGCTGATGGGCAGCCCCAGAGATGGATGTGGGACCCCCATCGTCCCCTATGCAGGAAATGTTATAGCAGAGGCCACTCTCCTTCTAGGATCACCAGGCTATAATGAGTCTTGCATGCCCCCCACCCACCCACCCACCTCCCCACATACAGTGATACCATCCAGCCTTCCTGACTGACACCCTTTCTTTGGATCTGTAGCCTTGGCTTTATCATGATCACCTCCTTCTCATCCCCTGGCCACCTCCCCAGGAAGATCCGGCTAAACAGAGGATAGGGCATATATGCCCTTCCACCAGCCACCACTCCCCTTCCGCCCCACCCCCCCCCCAAGACCTAGGAAAACAGAACACAAGAGAAATGGACACATTTTATAGTAAACAGAGAAGTAGCCAGAGACTGGGAGAGAGAGAAGAGAAGGAGAGAGAGAGGGAGAGAGAGAGAGCTGGGTGTCCAGAGAAGGCAAAAAGGCTTAATTAATGGGCCAATTAATGGACTTCTTGCAATAAGAGACATCCAGGGGCTCAGGTTAGACTACAGTTTAAACACTCACACGCTTTAAACCTCAGTGTTTAATGGGGAAAGAGAGAACGGTGGATATTCCCAGGGCCTTTTCACCAGAAAAGCACAGTCAGTGATAGACATCGAGCCTGCATTCAGCAATACGGGGAATTCCAACTGTTGCAGGGAGAATGGAGGCCCCCTGTTCAGCGAATGAGGAAGTGATTTATCTACCTCCTCGCTCGGTACACCCCATATCACCTCTCGAAAGTTCTCTTCCTCCAGGGCCCCATCCTAGAACCTAACCTCCTTGTCCTCCATGGCCCCGGAACTAACTAACACAAGGCTGCTCAGGGGAAACTCCCCTGAGAGTGATGCCTAGCCTTCTCCCTGCCGCTCTCCTGGACCGCCCTCAAACGCGGCTGCATACTGATCTTTCCTGGCCCCTGCTCAGAATCCGCTCCACCCACTCTTCTAGGCTCCCTTCCCCCAGAGTGCCTTCCCAGGTCCTTTGGGAGCCGGTGGCTGGGAGGAGACGTCTGTGCTGAACTCTTCCCACCACGCCCCCTCCTTGTCCTCCGCACCCTCTTTCCTAGCCACCAGCGTTTCCTGCGGTTCAAGCCACCACCTTAAACACCCCGACGCCACCTCCACAAAAGCTAAAGGGAAGGAAATACAAGCACACGCGTATTTTGTGTGAAATTTGCTTTTTATTTGGGGGCAGGGAAATGAACACACACTGCCCTCAAGCCTGGGCACCTGGGACACCAAGATATGGAGTCCCCTCTTCGAACCAAATATGCAAATAAAGTCGGTATAGTTGGCACGTCTCGAAAGAGGACTTGGGGTCTTCACCATTGGTAGACACCTTCTGGCCTGCAGGAGGGAAAGGGAATGAATTGAATGGAGGTGTAAGTGATGGGACCAGGCCACTCTCCAGGGGACTCGGGTCGTGTCGGGGAGGACAGGTGTTTCTTACCGAGACCTGATGGGGAGGTTTTCGCTGTCGTCAGTGAAGAGCAGTTTGGAGAACAGCGCGTCTGGGACGTCTCTTTTCCCATACCTGGGGGCGGGACCACAAAGGGGCGTGATCAGGCCTCCAGGTGGAGCTGGGAGGAGGGTGCAACCCGGGAGGTTGGAGTCCTCCCTCCCCGCCCTCTCCAGCGCTCACCGCTGTCGGGTGACCAGGTTGAGGTAGTGGCGCAAGGAGGCGTAGTAGCGGCTCAGCTCCTCCGGGGAGGCGTCTTCGCCCGGAGCTTCGGGTTTGGTGGGGTAGGCGTCCACCAGCGCTCCCAAGCAGGCGACCAGGACTAGCAACACTGCGACCATGACGGACCAAGACCTAAGCACAGCCACCATCTAGGAAGGGAGCATTAGAGAGTGACCTCAGGCGGCCGCTGCCATCGGGCCCATGTCTCAGACCTGTTTGTCTCGGTCATCAGGCTCGCCTCATCTTCTCCCGTCCTGCACTATCTCTAGCCTCCGTTTCCTCATCTATCAGACGGCCAAAGCCCTGCCTGCCTTTCACTCCCGCTAGTACTCAAAGAGGTAGATAAGGGAAGAAAGCAATGCTTCCTCCTCACCTCTGCCCATGGCTCCCCAGCTTCTCCATGTCTCCCCAGCTAAACCCTGTCCATCCAGCTCCCAACTACTCGGCTCCAGTTTCCACTGACCCGACCTCGGTTTCCCTACAAAATAGCACGACATCAGACCATTCCTGGATGGACCCTGCTCACTCACAGCGACAGCTCCTGAAGCAAGATGGGCAGGAGCTGGAATGCAGACGAGGCTAAAGGGCTGGACAGCTACTCAACGCTGGCCTCTGGCCTCTGCTCAGAGCTTCCCTGCGGGGCTTATATCCCACTTGGAAAGGGAGGGGGGAATCCAGGGGAGGGGATCCACCAGGGGAGGGCTTGTCTCCTCCCTCCCTCCACCCCTGCCAATCGCTGACTTCACACCCAGCCGGGACGTGCTGTCTCTACCTCGCAGGAGCTGAGGTGGCAGCCCCGGTCCTCGGGCTTGGGGGTCCTTCTGGAGGGGTGCCTTGCCTGAATCTGTCGCTCACCCCACAGCTGCGACAAAAAAAAAAAAAAAAAAAAAAAAAAAAAAAAAAAAGTGAATCTAGAGTTTGGGCAAAATCAGGAATGAGAGTTCATCTTCCTTAGCCTTTTCATAAAAGGCTCGGCCTGTGGGACCCGTGACAGTTTCCGAGAAGCAACCCTGTGTCCTTCTGTTTGACAACATCCCAACTGGCTGGACATGGAGGGGAGGTGTTTTTCTGCTGAAGGCAGGGGTGGGAGCATGTGACCTTGCCTCCTAACCTGATTGTGATGCCCTGAGAATGAGGTCTCACTAGACAGACATCCCATTGTGTCCTTTCTCCACTGAGAGACAGGGGAGGCAAAAAACTAGTTCCCTTTGCAGAAGCAGCTACGTCAGCTACGTGTATGTTCCAGCCTGGGACAGGCCAGCTATGCACATGTGACATAGAGTGCACTCTCAAGACAGACTCCAATCCCCAACCAAGAGACCTTCAGGACACAAGTGTCTTCTGTGGCTGAGTGACACCAAGGTGACCAGGTGCATGCCACTGTTTATGCCCCTTACAGCCATTACTGTACCCTGGGGCTAACGAGGGAAGGCGGTGAGCATCTGCAGAAGAGGGCCAACCGCCAAGGTTTATTAAACATTACTCTGCACTACAGAACAAATCAACTCCTGCACAATATTCAGAGTGCCCCCATCTTACAGGGGAGACAACTGAAGTTCTGAGGGGTCACCCATGGCTCAAACAGGGGAAGGGAGCAGACAGTGGACAGGAGTTACACATGGGAGCAGGACTGGGCTATGCTGTCTCGGGCCACAATCTTCTCTGAGTGGCTGAGTGGAAGAAGAGCCCCAGACCACCAACCCCATCAGACCCACCTGCTTCATCAAGAAGAGAGGGCCACAGGGAAGTGTTCTGCAAAGTATTTTCCAGTTCCTTCTCTCAGCCCTGCCAGAGCCTCCACTTTGAACCTGGGGAGACAGGAGGAGCCATCTTGCCCAGACCCCTAGTCCTAGGCCAGTCCTTCCCCTTTCCAGGACAGATGGCTGTGAATGCTATTTTTAGAACTCACCTGAGATGGAGCATCCAGCGCTCCTTCAATCACCTTTTTATGGGTTCAGTCACCTGCGCCCTGCGGAAATGGATCCTTATCAACCAGCCAGGTCCTGTGGGCCCCATGTAACAGAAGAGACACCAGGGTGTCCTGCTGAGCACAGGGATGGAAAAGGGACATGTACTCCAGTCGTGAAGACAGGAGAGAAATAGTTCTTAGGGAGCCTGTATCAGGGGTCAAGTCACAGCCTTGTCCTCCAGGAGCCCTCATCTCAGGGGAGAGTCACAGCCACATCCTTGGGAACCCCCACTGTCTTAAAACAGATAGAGAGAGACCAGCCAGTGTTCTGTTGGAGAGAAGACAGAGAGAAAGACTTGTACTTCTTGAGGGAAAGCCAAAGGCCATGGGATTAAAAGACAGGACTGGGAGAGGGCAACCTGGACACTGGTCAGGACAGCTCTTATCATAGAGATCAGACCTTAGAAAGACGAGGACGCTACAGGCTACAAGGGACAAGAATATGGTAATGTGGACATTTGTTCGTAAGCCCCTGAGTGCTAGCTATGGTGGTGAGGAGGTTGTAAGGTGCATGGGCCCTAGACAGAGGTAAATGAGCCTGTGAGAACATGGATTCATCATGCCTAGACACTGTCCCCAACAACCTTAGGGAGTACAAGGTTCAAGGAAAGGGGACAGAGAGGAGTAAGGGGAAGACCCAGAGTTAGTATATGAAAACAAGCTGAACCAGAGGGGTCCCTCAGCGTGGACCAGGAGCCAGCCTCCCCCTCCTCTCTGGCAGTCTCTCTGCTTCCACATCCCAATTACAGGACAAACTGACCCTTCATTAATCACCCCCTCCTCACCAAAGACTTAATTAACTGTTGATTAGTGGGGAGGATGTCTCAGCCCTTGATCAATAGGCTTGGCTGGCCCCACGACATGCCCACCATCATTGACCCATGACTCAGCCTCCATGAGACAGGTGCAGGAGTGGGGGCTGACACCTGTGTGAGAGGAAACTTCCAAAACAATTGTTATTCTGCACTTGAGACCAGGGCCTGCCTCCAACTTGTCCTTGAAGGATGCAGCGGCAAAACTGCCAGAGTTCCTTTGTTCTTCATCCTCAGAAAGCCTAATAAGACCAGCCCAGGACTGGGAGGCTAGAGACCTGGACCTCAGAAAACCACTTGCCTTGTCTAGTATATTCAAGCTCACTCATCCTAGGCGACTTAGCATTTTGCAACACATCGGTGGGCACCTGAAGCCAGTATCCAGAATGGGAACCTCTGATACATAGGACATTGCCTCCCCAGACAAGGTCACAAGGCAAGAGAAAGGATCATTCCTTGTAGATGTGGATGCACAACCTGTAATCCCAGCGCTAGGGAGGCAGAGACAAAAAGATCTCAAGTTCAAGGCCAGCCTGGGCTACCTAATGAAACCCTGTTTCAGGACGAAACAAAACAGCTGGGGTAGGGAAGTAGCTCAGGGCTAGTGCTTGCTTACTTAGCACACACAGATCTTTGAGTGTGACCCCCAGCACCGATGTGGTGGCACACACCTATAATCCCAGCACTCCAGGGGTAGAAGCAAGATGAGAGGTTCAAGATCTCCCTTTGGCTATATAAAGAGCTTGAGGCTATCCCAGGATACGTGAATCTGTCTCAGTTATGGTTACTGTTATATGATGAAAAGCCATGAGCAAAGCCACTTGGGGGGAAAGGGTTTATTTGGCTTATACTTCCTCGCCACTGTTCATCATCGAAGGAAGTCAGGACAGGAACTCAAACAGGGCAGGATCCTGGAGGCAGGAGCTGATGCAGAGGCCATGGAGGGTGCTGCTTATTAACTTGTTCCTCATGGCTTGCTCAGCCTGTTTTCTTATAGAACCCAGGACCAGCAGCCCAGGGATGGCGCCACCTGCCATGGGCTGGGTCTTCCCCCATCAGTCATTAATTAAGAAAATGCCCTCCAGACTTGCCTACAGCTCGATCTTATGAAGGCATTTTCTCAATTGAGGGTCCCTCATCTCAGATTACTCTAGCTTGGGTCAAGTTGACATAAAACTCGACATAACAGAAACCCTCACTAGAAAGAATGAGAAGCTGGGGGTGGCGGGGAGAGAAGGGAAAGGAGAGCAATGAAATAGCTTAGCAGGTAAAGGTAGTTGCCACCAAGCCTGAGCTGAATTCAACCCCAGTAGTCTTAAGTCAAGGTGTGATCTAATTGATCGTTGTCTCAACTCCAATTCTTTAAGATGGCCCAAGGAAGTCTCTTATGCCTGAGAGGACAGGCCGATTCTGGGGAGATGATGACTCATGGTCTGGGGTACAGCCTCACCCTCGTGGATGATTGCCCTCATCTGGGAATGATCCAGCAAGGTTCTGCTGTACCCAAGATAACTGCAGGTTTGGAACCTCGGGTTATCTCAGTGCCTTCGGATTAAAAGGGATGAGATGAATCAATACACGGTCCTGGAGTGCTTAACATGTCTATGCAGAGTAGGACAAGAATCTCACCCAAAGTGAGACAGGTGCAGACTGAAAGCAGAGATGCTGGAGGGGGTGGGTGGTTTCTAACAAAGTCATTTCTAAGTACCTTTCATGATAAGATTTTAACAAATTTAGCAACTTAATCCATTTAGATTTGTTGCTAAGAAAAAATAGATAGGAGGGCCAGTGAGATGGCTCATCTGGTAAAGGCCCTTGCCATACAGGCCTTGAAACCTAAAGTCCATCCTTGGAACCTACGTAAAGGTAGAAGAATTGACTCCAAAGTTGTCCTCTGACTACACATGCACTAGGCACGTACACACACACACACACACACACACACACACACACACACACACACGTTAAAAAGCAAATAGAAATCTTTTCAGGACTGATAGCACATTCTGCTTGTATTGTGTTGTTTGTTTGTTTTGTGACTGGATTTTATTATGTAACCCTGACCACCAGGAACCTCACAATGTAGACCAGGGTGGCCTTAAAATCATACAAATCCACCTGTCTCTGCCTCCTAAGTACTAGAATTAAAAGTGTATACCATCAATCAGGTGGTAATGGTGTATGCCTTTAATCCTAGCACTCGGGAAGTAAAGGCAGGAGGATCACTTGAGTTTGAGGTTATCCTGGTCTACAGAGTGAGTTCCAGAACAGCCAGGGCTATACAAAGAATCCCTATCTTAATAAAAACAAAAAACAAAAAGTGTACGCCACTAAGCCAAGCAAATGTCTTTTTGTAAAAAGTAAGATTTAGCCAGCTATGGTGGCACACACCTTTATTCCCAGCATTTCAGAAGCAGAGGCAGGCAGATCTCTGTGAGTTCGAGACCAGCCTGGTCTACAGAATTGGTTCCAGGCTGTTACACAGAGAAGCCCTGTCTCAAAAACAAAACAAACAAAACAAAAAACCCTCAGAAAGATTTAATTCAATTTCTGATTCTCCTATAAAAACCCTATGCAATAAGCACAGTTGGAGCCTGAAGCTTCTGCATGCTAGAGACTCTCCATAGGTTTCACAAGATGGTTGGTAAATTTCTGGTAGAAAGACTTAATAAACATGCTCTCTACTCAGAGACCCCAGGTCAAGTATCTGTAGCCTGTCAAAGTTACTCAGGGTGACAGTCCAGTCCCTGAGTGATGTGTAGCCATCGTCAATGCCAGCCAGCAGCAGCAACAGCTTCTTGGGCATTGGGAGCAGAGAAGGTGCCTGTGTCTCTGGGGCCAGAGATGAAGAGCACCAGAACAGAGCCATGTGGCCTATCACCTTGCGTGGTCAGCGTGGGGCTTATCAATCTTGTTACTACAGCAGCCTCTTCATAAAGACAATGGAAAGCCTTGTCAAGATGGTGGCACCTTGGGTGGCAATGGTTATCCTTCTTGGAACACTTAACATCCAGAACAGCATGACCATTCAGTAGCAGTGGTGACAAAAAGCCTTGAACCTGTCCTGCTGGTGTGCCTGAGTCTGCTTCTGCACTGGTCTCAGAATCCTTGATGAGCAGGGAAGACAAACAGGTCTCCTCCAGGGACTCACTCATGTCCTTGACCTGATGGCCCAGACTGGTGACAGAGATCCATTCCTTGATTTTGGTTATGCTTTGGTTTGGCAATTGAAACAGGGTTTCTCTGTGTATCCCTGGCTGCCCTGAAGCTCACTCCATAGACCAGGCTGGCTCTGAACTCACAGAGATCTGCCTCTGTGTCCTGAGTGCTGGGGTTACAGTCATCTGCCACCACTTTGGCCCTTGGCCATCTCCTCTCCAGGTGCTACTGAAGCCTCTGTGAGAGTCACTATGGCCTGCCAATCCAGCTTCACCCCGTGTCCCCCAGGTCCACGTGGGCACACTGCACTGGTATCATCTACCATTTGGTGTTTTCCTGGGAAAGGAACCATACATTCCTCTTTTTAAATGGGGAGGGGCACATGCCAGAGCAAGGGTGTGGAGGCCCAGGAGTGGAGGTCAGAAGACAGCAGCTGGTCGGTTCACTCCATCCACCTTGCTTTGAGGCAGAGTCTCTCTTGCTTCAGGCCAGTGTTCCGGGCTGAATTTGCTGTAAGACTACTGGAAGTACAGATATGTGCCCTAGCATCTGGATTTTAATGTGTGTCCCAGGGATTGAATACCGGCTGTCAGACTTAGCTGGCAAGTACATTTTTTTTTCCACTTGCTGAGCCATCTCCCTGATGGAAATATGTCTTAACGCCAAGGTTGTATGTTTTCCAAGGGAGATGAGTCTTTCCTGTCTGTGCTGGAAAGCCACTGCCTTAGCAGTAAGAAAAATTCAATTATAAAGAATTATTCTTATTTAATAATTATTAAGCAAATTACTAGACTACATGGTGATTAAGTAATTCCTGCTAAGCAAATTGATAAATTAATAGTGGAATTCATCTTACTGGGCAAATTTTTAAATCTGTTTATGGAACGTGGCAAAGTTGTAGAGGATTGTCATTGTGCCTGGGGTCTTCAGTGCTCTGAACTACAAACGATACTACCAAAAAAAAAAAAAAAAAAAAAAAAAAAAAGCCAATTGTCAAAATTGGCTGGAGTTTCTGCTTCTTTAGCAGAATATACTCCGGATAGGTTATCCTCAGTCTGGAAGCTACTCATTTTGGAAAAGAACAATTAGTTCCTTATAAAATAGTTAATGAGCATTAAATGGAAATTGAACTGTTTGAGTTATCGCTTCTAGAGGATTTTAAAAATCATAGCCAGATATTCAGAATTGATTACAGTCTTTCTGTGACGAGCTCAAAGCAGGCAAAAGACTCACGTAACAAAAAGTAAAAACAAATGTATTCTTTTATTCAGTTTTTAGTTTGGGAGGGACATATTTTATAACTTCCAAAAGTGGGGCTGGAGATGACTTTGTGATTAAGAGCACTTGCTGATCTTAGGGAGGACCTAGGTTCGATTCCCAGTGCCCTCATGGTGGCTCACAAGCATCCATAGCTCCAGTTCCAGGGGATCCCAGGACCTTTCCTGACCTCCATGGGCAGTGGAATACATGTGGTACACTTACAAACATACAAGCAGGCAGGAAAACCACCCAATCACATTTTTAAAAATCTAATACGTAAGTAAATAAATCTCCTAAAAGAAACTCCATTTGGAGGGATCCCTATTTTAGATCCAAAAATACTAGAGCTGAAAACAATAGACCGTCTTCCTACTAAGTAAAGGGAGGGTTATTAACTTGTTTCAACCATTGTTATTGATGTCGGAAATGATGAGATACAACAATTCCAGGGTATAACAGTCTATCTGCTCCCACTGCCTATCCTTCCTGTCACGGCTTACTCCGTCCTGATGACCATCAGCCTCACAGTATGGGACCTAGCCACACCTGGCAAGCACACAAAGTTCTACTTACAAGAGAAATTTGATGAACTCGTGCTCCAAATGATACATACTACCACCAGTGCTACAGCACACTCAGACTTCTGCCTACCCTGGAGTAACTTCTACTCAACTGTAGGTGGTGTTTTTCCGTCAGGGTTGCTGGCTCCCCAATAGATGACACAGAGGCCTGTCATTAATTATAAATGCTTACTCAATAGCTGAGGCTTGTTACTAACTAGCTCTTACAACTTTAATTAACCTATATTTCTTATCTATGTTCTACCAAGTGGCTCAGTACCTTTTTCAGCACAACAAGTTCATTTTGCTTCTGTCCACATCTCTTAGTGACTCTGGCTCTCTTCATCCCCCGAGCTATCTTTTACCCTGTCCACAAGCCCCACCTAACCTCTTCCTGCCTAGCTATTGGCTGTTAGCTGGTAATTAAACAAATGAAAGCAGCATATCTTCAGTATACAAAAAACTATTCCATAACTCAAAATTCCGGCTTCACAAAAAAGTCTGTCAGCTCTTCTAGGCCTGTAGGTCAAAGATGGATGCCCCAACATTGGGTGACTGCCCAGGCAGGCAGGCAGATGTCCTTGGTGTAGGTAATATTACATCCTTCTGGGGGTCTTTGATAGAGTTAAGGACTCTAGTTATGATCAAAATTGCATTAGGTATAAAACTTTAGACTCACAAAGATAAGATAGATAATAGAGTATTTTCTCTGTATTTGCCAAATACAAATGGACTGGATATTGTAAATGTGATTCTTTCTTGATAACTGTTTTTGTTGTATATAATTTTACTATGTTAAAATTAAAACCTTCCTCTTTAATTAGACAAAAAGGGGGGATGCTGTGGGATAATCCTTGTACATTGTGAAGATGTTTTGCTCTTGTTGGTTTAATAAAGAGTCAACTGGACAATAACTAGACAGGAAGAGGTTAGGCAGGAGATCCACACTGAGAGAATGATGGGAAGAAGGAGGGCAGAGTTGATAGCCGGATGCAGAGGGAGCAGGACCTATAGAAAATGAGGTACATGGCAGCATGTTAATTAGTAAAAATAGGTTAATTCAAGTTATAAGAGCTAGCTAGCCACAATCCTAAGCTGTTGGTCAAGCATTTATAATTAGTAAAAAGTTTCTGTGTGATTATTTGGGAGCTGGCTGACAGGACAGAAATTTCCACCAACACTCAACTAAGTGACTTTCTTTTTTTTTTTTTTTTTTTTTCTTTTCTTTTTTTCTTTTCTTTTCTTTCTTTCAGACAGAAACCACTGTCTGTACCAGGATGACCTCCAATTCACAAAGACTACCACCCTCTGCTCTGGATTGATGAGGTAAGGACATGCACTATCATGCCCAGCTTCAACTGTCTCTTATTAGGGATACCCAAACATTTTGAGTTAATCATTTTTATCCAAATTATACAAAACTATCCAGCTGTCAATGGTGTTTCCATTAAAAAAAGAGAAAGAAGGAAGAAGGAAAGAAGGAAGGAAGGACAGAAGGAAGGAATGAAGGAAGGAAGGAAGGAAGGAAGGAAGGAAAGAAGGAAGGAAGGAATCAAGTGCTGGAGACAATGGGAGGTCACTGGAGGTACAGGTACGAGACGAGGGACTCTAAGACATACTGAATTTACTGAAAATAAGGAAGACATGCCTTAGTAAAGGATTCATGGGGGCTTTATTCTTGTTTTTAAAGGCTATAGCTGGCCAACAAGATAGCTCAGCGGGTAAAGGTGCTTGCCACCAAGCCTGATCTTTGGGATTCACCAAGTAGAAGGAGAACACCAACTTCTACAGCTTGTCCTCTGACATCCACACACACCATGTGGCACACACAGGTGCACAAGCACACACACACACACACACACACACACACACACAGGCACATATACACGCACATAAGCAAATAAATAATTTCTAAAGCCTGGATCATGGGACATAATGCATTCTTTGGCCTCCACAGACAGTGGAAATGTGAATGAAATTCTCAGAAAAATGGAAGCCACGCCCATGATGAAGAGTCTAAGAGGCTGATTGACTGATTATGGAAACTGGAGTTCCCAGGAAAAAGCCACACCTCAGCTGAGGAATATACACAGCTGATGGGCCAATTAGTAGTTGTAGATATTTCCACAATGTATTTGACAACTGCCTTGATTTAGGAACTACAGAAATGTCCCGAAACCATATCCTCACTGGGACACGTTATTTGGGGCACCCTAAACCCACATTCCTAAACCAAGGTCACTCATTTTTCTCAAGAATAAATTTTCTCTTTTTGCCTTTGAGGTGAGAGCTGTGCTTTGCACTGGCAATGAGAACTTCATGACTCCAGAGTTAGAAGGCTGAAGATCCACAGTCAAAATCATCTTGGTCTAATTTCACTCTCCTTCATTGGCCACCCCTGTACCTGGCCATCAGGTAAAACTATGGGCTGTATTCTATTTATTTGTTATTTATTTATAGACAGGGTCTTACTATGTAGCCTTGGCTGGCCAGGAGCTCATTATGTAGGGCAGGTAGGCCTACCTGCCTCTGCTGCCTAGTGCTGGGATTGAAGACATGCACCACCATGCCAGATAGCAGGTTCTGTCTTGTTTCTTTGTTTTGTTTTCACAGTGCAGCACTGAGGTCAGAGCCCAGGACCCGAAGCATGCTAGGCAAACGTTTACTACTGAGCCAAACATCCAGCTCCAAGAGATGCCCTCTTAAAAAAAAAAAAAAAAACAGGGGTTGGGGGCAGACGGTGGTGGCACACGCCTTTAATCCCAGCACTTAGGCAGAGGCAGGGAGAGCTCTGTGAGTTCCAGCCCAGTCTGGTTTACAGAGTTCATTCCAAGACAGCCAAAGCTGTGGGAAGGGCAGGTAGAGACTGGAGATGGCTTCACTGTGAAGAATGCTTGCTGCTCTTGCAGAGGACCCAAATGGCAGCTCACTATCACTTGTAACTCCAGTTCCAAGGAATCCGACACCCTCTTCTGGCTCCTCAGATACCCACAGGTATATGACGTACATTCAGACAAACACACACATAAATAAAATAAAAACAAATTATAAAGATGAGGAGCTGGAGAGATGCTCAGTGGTTATGAGCACTTGTTATTGCAGGGGAACAAGGTTCGATTCCCAGCAACCACAAGGTCACCCACAACCGTCTGGAACTTCAGTTCCAAGGGATCCAACTCCTCCCTTTGACCTCTGGGGGGTACTAGGCATACACAGGGTGCACAGTCATGTACATACGCGCACACACACACACACACACACACACACACACACACGTTCATACCATCAAAAGTCATATACACATAAGTAAATAAAGTTTAGGAATTTGAAAAAAAAGACATTGGGCCTAGCACCACATGCCTGTACTCTCTTGGGAGGCAGAGGCAGGAGGATTGCTGAAAGTCAAGGCCAGCCCAGTCTATAGTGAGGTCCAGTCTATCAAGGGCTTCATGAGGATCCCCCGAACCCACATGATGAGGTGTCAGTTCACACCTAGGAGGATGCTACAATAAAAATATTGTCAGAACCACCATAACATCTGGCTATTGATGGGGGGGGGGGGGAGCATGCAAACAGAGGCAGTTTAAGAAAATACTTATGAAATGAAACATACACTTAGAAAAACAAACACAACTAGGTATGGCCCAGAAATCATGCTCCAGGGTTATTTATCTTCAGGAAATGAATGCGTGTGTCCACATGAAAAACCTGAGCACAACTGTCTACAGCGGATCTGTTATAACTGCCAAAGCCTTCCAAGGAGGGCTGAATAAAGTATGACATAACCTGGACTTTTTACCTTTGATCGTAATAACAAATGGAGTATTGGTACTCAGAATAAATTGGGTTACTCGCAAAGGCCAGTTAGGCTACATAGACAAAGCTTGTCTCAGAAGGGTAAGTCCTGATACAATTTTCATTACATGACATTTGCCAAAAGATAAAACTACAGCGAGGGAGAACAGAGCTGTGGTTGTCAAACAGTGAGTGGAAAGATGAGGCTATGTTTTGTGTCATGAAGACAGTTCCTAAAGAATCCCTACCAGGGGCTGGAGAGATGGCTCATCGGGTAAGAACACTGGCTGCTCTTCCACAGGACCCTGATTCCATTCCCAGCACCCACATGGTGGCCCACAACCTTCTCTAACTCCAGTTCCAGGGCATCTGACACCCTCTTTTGGCCTCTACAGGTACTGCACACACACGGTGCACAGACATACATGCGCAAAACCACCACACACATAAAATTTAAACTGCAAATAATAAAGTTATCTCAAAAGTACTCAGAACAGTATCTGAAAACTAGTAATCCTTCCAAAGGCGCCTTTTAATCAGAAATCAATTCCTAGTTTCTTAGCTGACACCCTCTAGCGGTAATAGTAACTCTTAAAGGGTACTTAAAGGTGCTACTTAAAGATGTCGGCCTTCACTGGAGTATGAGTCTTCCACAAGGTCACAACCTAGCTGATGCTTCTGTGCAAGCTCGAGGGGAGCTAGGAGAGAGCATGGTGGTGAGCACTGCATTCACAGTCCCCGATGGAGAGGTGGGTTGGAGGGGCAAGGCTGGACTATGTGGTCCAGTATGAATGGTACTGGAGGGAGGGCGCACCTGAGCAGAAGAACGTATTGAATGTTTAGGGCCCACCCCAGCTTGGAGTCCAGAGTCAGAGCTGGACAAAACCTGCTCCAGGGGGCATGGTATGGCTCAGCAGATAAAGAGCTTATTCGAAAGCCTGATGTTCTGAGTTCAATCCTTGGGACCCACAAATGGAAGGGGAGAGCCAAGATTACAAAGCTGTTTTCTGACTGCCCATGGATGCTGTGGCATGTGCCCACCTATGCACATCAGACACACACACTAGTAGTAGTAGTATTAGTAGTAAAGTAACTGCTTCAATCCCTGCTTCCACCCCTCACCAGGTCTCTGCAGCCTAAGCCCCTTGTCATCTTCATCCTCCGTTTTGCTCTCTGTAATAGTTGCCCAAATAGTTACAAGTGACTATTTAATCATGCATGATGCCTGTCAGCATGCCCCACTGTCCCAGCCCATCCTAAGGGCCCTTAGTGTCACACTTTATTGTGTACAGTAGAGAGATCAGCAGGATGTGTCTGAACACGGACAGTAAATGCCTTTTGCTTTCTGTAAAGGCACCAGGGATGAATGGACATCAGGCCTGAGATGGTCAACCAGGAAGCAAGAGCCGTGCTGCAGGCAGCTTTTGTTGGCTGATTCTCCAGTTTTATTACAAACAGTTTCTTTTACAGTTTAATAGACTGTTTGACAGTTGCTAAGGTGTAGGTGAAGCACTTTTTCTATCATCTGCATTTTTTTTTATTTTTTTCTACAGCATACACACACTGCTTTAATAATTAAAAATCAATGGAGGCCAGGCATGGTGGGACACACCTTTAATCCCAGAACTCAGAACTCAGGAGGTGGGGCCAGATGGATCTCTATGAGTTCAAAGCCACCCTGGTCTACACAAGGAGGTCCAGGTCAGCCAAGGCTACATAACAAGACCTTGTTTTAATAAATAAATAAGCTGGGTGTTGGTGGTGCACGCCTTTAATCCCAGCACTCAGGAAGCAGAGACAGGAGGATCTCTGTGAGTTCAAGACCAGCCTGGTCTATATGAGCTAGTTCCAGCACAGTCTCCAAAGCTACACAGAGAAACCCTGTCTTGAAAAACCAATAAATAAATAACATAAAATAAATGGAAAATGGGCCTGGATATGTAGTCTATTAATGGAGAGCTCACCTAGCATGCAGTAAGCCATCTCTAGCACCACATGAACCAGGCATGGCAGCAGGTAGAAGGGTCAGAAGTTCAAGGATTTATTAACTACATGTTGAGTTTGAAGATAGCCTGGGATTCATTAGACCCTGAGATAGGTAGGTGATAGATAGGTAGATAGATAGATAGGTAGATAGGTAGATATTGATAGATAGACAGACAGATAATAGTTAGATAGATGGAAAGACAGACAGACAGATAAGTAGATGATAGACAGACACAAACAGATAGATTAGACAGACAGCAGGACCAAGGACCCTGTGGCATGAGGACCACACTTTGCTCACCTGACTGCTTCAGAACTTGCCCTTTAGTGCTGAGGGATGGAGAGATGGCTCAGGACACCAGATACATACATGTAGGCAAAACATTTGTACACATAAGATAAAATAAATACATCTTGGGAAGGGGGGCTGATTCGTGTTGAGACATTCCTGTGACCTCTGAGCCATGTTGCCCATGTTTCCCTGAGTCCACAGGATGTCAGGAAATATTTTGCTGACTGCTTTGCTGAAGTCCAGACACAGGAGTTTCCAGCATCCTGACCTCTGACCAAATAATCCCATCAGCGCAGAAAATGAGATGAAGCCAGAGTGATGTGTTTACCATCTCCGGCCGTGCCTTTTGTTTTCACATACCTACAAGCATGAGGGCTGTGAAAAGGGTATGGACTATGGGGTGTCACTGTTCTGGGTTCGAACCCACATGCATTTATCCCTGTGTGACTTTGGACAAGTTGCCTGACATCTCTGAGCCTCATTGTTAAGTAAACAAACAAATAGAATGATAAAGCTGGTGCCTTGGGTTTCATTTTGCTATTAAAACAGTTGGTAGACCTGTTTATAATATCCCTCTCCTACCAAGCGGTGGT